>NW_026585698.1:7020799-7136559 GCF_907164565.1 Psammomys obesus | reverse complement strand
GTTAACCCTCTTCATCCACCTATTATACAATCTGAAGGCTTACAAAACTCTACGTAGCACAAAAGTTTACCTGTGTATTTAGATAAGCTGTCTGGGGAGAGCCAACTGCCTCTGTAGGATGCTCTTCAGGGGGGCTCTCTGCTGGGTTTTCTTAGGCAGGCTTAATGCATTTTAAATGCTAGGGAGAATTTTGTAAGCCTTCAGATTGTATAATAGGTGGATGAAGAGGGTTAACACTAAAAAAAAAAGTAAGGTATTTAAAATATTTTAAAATCCAGACATTTAGTTAAATTTAGTTTTAATTTGACGGACTCTCACATTGTGGAAAAAAGACAGTGAAGGGGACTTCTTTTAAAAATTGAGTTAGCAACATTCAAAGGAGAACAATATTAGCAATCGGACTAGAGAGCATGCTTGTGACATTTTGGCTATGGGTGAGGCTGCTTTCGGGCCTTTGTCCTAAGAATGTGTCTGAGGGTAAGTTGAAGAATTTTGGACTAATTTCACTTGCAGAAGAAATTTTAAGACAGCCTAATATTGCCTCTGTCAAGTGGTCATTGGTAATTACCCTTAGGCATTTCTGAAATAATGAAGTGAAAGTAGAACGAAAAACAACACAAAATGTACGGTTTGGAGAGAAGAAGAGCATCAGGCTTGTGCTGAAAGAGATTAGGAGATGCCTGGGGCAGGATGGAATAAAGGGGGAGATGCACTCAGGGAGAGACAACCCCCCCCCCCATACACACACCTAACCCTGTAACTTGTGAAAGGAAAGGTCTGAGGAACTTTCAGGTCCTAAAAAGAAATAACAAATCAAAGTTTATGGAAATGTTATTCAAGAAGTGGGCCAGGCTTCATCCTGAGCAAGCAGCCAAACTTAGAAGCCTCAGCCACAGCGATTCTGGTTTTAGAGTCAGGAAAGATACAGGAGTAAAGGGACTGGGGACTCTTCATCCAAAGTTGACGGAGGATGCTGAGGCCAGGTGTGTGGCAGGGGAGTCCCGGGACTGCAGTTCAGAGAGGCCATTTGTGAGGCTGTAAAAGTGAGGTTTGGATTGTGTTGGGGACCCCAAGATGCTGGCAATGTCAGAGTTGTGGGATGTCTGTGGACAGAGAGTAAAGCCAGTTAACAAAGAGGAAAGGGTGGAACCATTTTAGCCCTTTGGCATGAGACAAGGAGTTACTGGATTTGGGGTTTATCCTGTTGGGTTTTGAACTTGCTTTGGCCCAGTATTTCCTCACTGTGTCCCCAGTCCTCCCCTCTGAAATGGTCATGTGTGTTCTCTCCCATTGTACTTTGGAATTCTACACTTTTTTTTTAAATTGTACTGGGGGTTACAATTAAGAGATTGTCTCAGAACAGACTTTGGACTTTTAAACTGTGTTGAGACTGTGAAAGGTTACAGGGACATTTGACATTGAAATAAGTACATTTATGTTCATACCCTTGTATGGGGACCTGGGAGTGGAAAGAGGTGATTTAAACAGAAATGTTCCCCATAGGCTCGTATGTTCGAATGCTTGGTCTATAGGAGGTGGAACTGACTGGAAAGAATTCAGATGTGTTGTTGAGAAGGCATGTCCCTGGGGGTGGGCTTCGAGCCTTCAGAATCTCACACAAATGTTCCCAGTTAGTGCTCACTGCCTCAGCTGTAAGCTCTCAGCTACTACTCCAGAGCTGTGCTTTCCTTCCTGTCTGTTTCCATGTTCCCTACCATGACAGTCATGGGCTTTATCCTTGTGGTACTTTAAGAACCCATTAAATTAAATGTTTTCTTTTGTAAGTGGTCTTGGTTGTGATATTTTGTCAAGGTAATAGAAAAGTTACTAAGAGGGGAAACAATGATTGGTTGGACACAAGACATGGACCTACAGGGACATAGGCTTTGACAGACATTGCATGTCCTGCTAAAGTATTAAAGAGAATGGCATAATATTCTAATGAAGAACACCCAGAAGGAGATACGCAAGGTAGAAGAAAAAAGCCAGTGTTGTAATAGCCTGGGAACTAGAGAGCAAAGATCCAAATCACCCACATGTTTGCTTTGTTTTTCATTTTGTTCCAAATAAAATAAAATACACACACACACACACATATACACACACATATGTATAGTATATATACTCAGGAAGTATATGTAAAAGATTAAATGCAGGGAGTAAGTAAACAAAAAGAGTGAAAACAGGCCAAAAGGTTTCATGTGATTTCATGTGGGGTCGGACATGTTGGCACAGAACCATTACACCAGCACTTGAGAGGCTAAGGCAGGAAGACCATCAAGGCTAACCTGGACCACATAACCAGACCCTGTCTCAACCCTTTCTTTCGTCCCCCACTAAGAAAAATGAAAGAAGTGAAGAGTCACGGTTGTGGCAGAGTCAAGAGCAAGTGTTTTGCGTGTTGGCTGCTGCTTGCATGAGAGACTATAACTCATTCCTCCTGATCCTGACTCAAAACAGGGATCCCCCAGGAAGGAAGGAGGAGTTTTGTGAGGTCTTGAACAACACTCTCAAACATCTTCCACCAAGTGCTCTGCAGATCTGGCTCTGCAGACACAGGGTCAGCTCTGATCCAGAAGAGCCCTTAAAGCCATTGAGCCTGCAAAGTGCTTTTCTGGGCTGTTCTTGACAATATTTGGATGGTTCAGGGTTAGAGAGATGGCTTAGTTGGTCAAATTGCTTACTGTGTAAGCCTGGCAAGCGATTCAACACTCAGAACCTATATAAAGCTATAAGGAGAGAACAGATTTCACAAAATTGTTCTCTGACTTACACATACACACAAATGAACACATACATGCAATTATGATAAATAAATTATTTTATTTTAATTGTATGGTTCACAGCAGAAAAGGAACTCTAATTAACTAGCTAGGTAAGATAAGGAAGACAGATGAATGGATTAAGAAAACTTTGTCTATACATACAATCCTTTAATAATAAGGACCTCTCATCTATAGCAGCATGAGAAAACTTAAGGGATATTGAGCTAAGTGAAATGAGCCAGTCATAGGAGGAAGAATGCTAAACAATCCCACTTGCATGCACCTCCTATCATACTCAAAGCTTTAGAAGAAAATGCAAGATTCTCTGCTAGGGGCTTAGGTAGCATGGAATTAGCTGTTACTCAGGGAATCTAAAGTTTCATTCATACCAAATACGTTCTAGAAATTTTCTATATAGTTAGCACGACTGTGCTTCAAATTTTTTTTAAGTTGGATAACATATTTCCTAGTTTGCTTCCTATTGCTGTAATAAAACACTACAATCAATAGCAACTTGAAGAGGAAAGGGTTTATTTGGCTTATACATCCAATCATAGTCCATCAGTGAGAGAAGCCAAAGCAAGAACTCAAGCAAGGCAGGAACCTGAGGGCAGGAGCTGAAGCGGAGGCCATGGAGGGATGTTGCTCACTGGCTTGCTCTTGTTGCAGGCTCAGCCTGCTTTCTTTTACAACTCAGGACCACCTGTCCAGAGGTGGCAGTGCCTCCGATAGCCCGGGCCTGCACATCAATCGTTAATCAAGAAAATGCCCTTGCAGACTTGCTTATAGGCTAACCAGATGGAGGTATTTTCTCAGTTGAGGGTCTCTCTCCTCAGATAACCCTAGCCTGTGAAAAGTTTATATAAAAAAAAAAAAAACTCACTAGCATGACATGCTTTTAACTAGGGACAGAGAGCAATGGAGTATGAAGAAACTTTTGAGAGATGCTAGACATGCCTGTTCCTTTGGCCGTAGTAATGGCATTGCATGTGTGTGTTTTCACGTGTTCTAATTCATCAGCTTATACTCCTAGAGTACGCTCAACTCTTTCTATATCAATTCTACCTCAAAAATGTTTGTCTGTTTGCTATTTGTTTTACAGTACAGGGGATTGAACTTGGAGCCTCATGCTCACTAGCAAGCATTCTATTATTGAGCTATTTCTTCAGAACGAAAGCTATTTTCAGAAGAATGAATGAAAGAAAGAATGAGAGAGGGAGGGAGGAATTAAGGAAGGAAGGAAGGGAGGAAGGAAGGAAGGAAGGAAGGAAGGAAGGAAGGAAGGAAGGAAGGAAGGAAGGAAGGAGAAAAATCTGCCAATCTGCCATACTGGAGAAACTGCTGACTCAGTGAGTAAGAGCACTTGTGTGCAAGCATGCAGACCTGAGTTTGAAAGCCCGGGATCACATAAAGGCTAAGCTCCTAGTGCACAATGCAGCTGTAATTGCAATCCTCTTATGGAGCAAAGGGAGGCGAGAAAGGAGAATCCCTGCAAGCTCATGGCCTGGCTAGCCTTGAATATGAGGGACAGAGGCCTTATCTCAAACAAGTTGGAAGGTCAGGACTGGTACCCAAAATTGTCCTCTGACCCCCCACACATATGCCATGGCATGCTCCAACCACACACACACAAACACGCACACACGCGCACACACACACACGCACATGCATACCTACCTGTCAATAAAGTAAAGATGGAGAGAGAAGACCATGAGCCATGACTGCAAAGAACATATAGTCAAGCAAGCATCTTCAACCAGCAGCTATATCAAAACAAATCTGTGAAACTCCCTCCTACCCTTGTGGCTTAGAATGTCCACGTTCACTAGAATGTCGTTCTATGCCTTGGGATGGAATGGGCTGAAAACCAGAAATCCAAACTAACGTGTTGGCTTCAGGAGAGGAATCGATTTGTCTCACAAGACAGAAATTCCAAGGGTAGAAACTGAGGGCCCTGTAGGGCTCGGCATCTTTATCAGGAACTCAGACACTGTCTTAGTTTGGGGGTGTGTTGCTGTCATGAAACACCATAACCAGAGAAGCTTGGAGGAAGGAGGCTTACTTCAGCTTACGCTTCCGGGTGACAGTCTATCACGGAGGGAAGTCAACCTTGAACTCACACAGGGCAGGAACCTGGAGGCAGGAACTGATGCAGAGGCCATGGAGGGGTGCTGCTTACATGGCTTGCTCAGTCTCCTCTCTTATAGAACTGAGGACCACCAACCCAGAGATTTCACCACCCACCGTGGCCTGGTCCCATCAATCACTCACTAAGAAAATGCCCTACAGCTGGATCTTGTGACGGCATTTTCTCAATTGAGGTTCCCTCCCTTCAGGTAACTCTAGCTTGTGTCAAGTGGACATACTGTAGCCAGCACAGACATTTAGTGTTTCTGTTCTGTCACCCTGGATGTGGGTACAGCTTCATGCTTTCCATCATAGCCCCAGCATGATTGCTGCGTCTCAAGGCTGCCTGTCTTCTCTACAGAAAAGGAGGAAAACAAAAAGGAGAAGAAGAGGGCAAAGGGTTAAAGGGAAATGACTAGCCCGTCTGCTTCTTTTATTTTCCTAGGAAAAGAAAAGCTTTCTCAGAACCTTCACTTAGATGACTTCTGCTTGTGCCCCACTGGACAGAATGTGTCAATTAGTTACCACCAGGCAGAAGTGTCTGGGTAAAAGGGATTTGTGGACGAGAATGGGGTCAACCTTCACCAACATTCTTAAGAGCATCTGTCACTCACCCAGGTGTGGAGACACATGCTGTAACCTCAGTGCTAGGGAAGTCTCAGAGGCAGGAGGATCCAGAGTTCGAGGTTATCTTTGATTACATACTGAGTTTGGAGGGAGCCTGGGATACATGAGACCCTCTTTCTTTGGTTTCATTTTCTTTTTTAAAGCCTCTCACCCTTCATTACAATGAAAAAGTAAATGAGCTATAAACTTTAGTATCAAAAAATATAAATTCTGAGCTGAGAATAGTGGCTCATGCCTTTAATTCCAGCACTCGGAAGGCAGAAACAGGTGGAGCTCTGTGAGTTCGAGGACAGTGAGTTTCAGGACAGCCATGACCACAAAATGAGACAGTGTCTCAAAAAAAAAAAAACCCACATATATACATATATGTTGCCTAAATGAATGAGGGAAAAGATGCTTATTATGTTATGTGCTTCTTGCTCTATCTACTTGATGAAGGAAGCTCTAGAAACAGAAGTCAGAGGAGTGTATGTTAAGAAAATGATTTTCATCACCTTAACCACTTTAGAAAGAAGAGCGCTGTCTCACCCCCACTTCTAGCTTTGAATCCTAGGCCCTTGAGCTGTCCCTCACAGTCTCCTACTTTTTAGCCATCAAGGGGCCCTGGCCACCATCACTCCCATTTGCGGAAGGTTTGGTTTGGGCTTGATTAATAATAGTCCTCATTATTTTAGCATCCCTCCTGACCCAGTCCTGGACACTACCAGAATAGATGCTCCTCTGAGGCTCCTTGGGTTCTTGGCCTTCTCTCACAGTCTCTATGTTTACCCTGCCTCAGTATCTCTTCCCTGTGTGCACTCCTTATAACTTGACAAACAGCCCCATCCCTCCTGAGGTCTCTGCAGTGACCATTCCACTTTTTCTTAGCCACCATTTCCCATCTTTCTTGTCCCCTTCCTTCATCTGAAACTGTTTCCACGGACTCTACTTCCTTCTGCTGCCTGCATCACCTTCACGACTTCTTTCCTTCTCCCATTCTACCTAATTCCTTGCTCTTCCTTCCTTTGCCATGCTCACATCACAAAACCCAGTCGTGATGGAGTCTAACTCCCTCATCTGCTTCAGCCCTTTACCCAAAGGGTTGAACATAACTAGAAAAACAAAAAAGACTCATTTTTGCTATTTTTATTAGTGTGTGCATGTGTGTTTATGTGTGTGTATAGATCATGTGGAGGTTCAGGGATGGCACTGGATCTTTTCCTCTCTCTCTCTCTCCACCTTATCTTATTTAACATGAGGTCTTACACTGAACCTGGAATTCACAGATTCAGCTGGACTGACTGGCTGGTAAGCCTCAGGGAGCCTGGCCTGCCTGTTCAAACAGCCCATTCTTTACCAACTGGGCCTTCCTAGCCAAGAATGTAATAATTGTTTGTTTGTTTGTTTGTTTGTTTGTTTGTTTTTTAATGTGACATAGTTTTTAGTGTAACTGGGGACCTGAATACCCCTGGCATGCCTCTGGTGTTTTGCTCTTCATTCATTCTTTCACACTCTTGTATGATCGGTGCCAGTCCTGTCATCCCTCCGCCTTCGCCTCCCCGTTCTCGTGGGTAGTTGTTGACTCTGCTTTTGGTTGCTCTCCACAAGACATCAGCAAGAGAAGAGAATTTGTAGTTCTGTTCCCTCCCCCTCTCACAGCCCTTTCCCCATTCTCTCTGCCTTCCTGTCTCTCAGTGTGTGTGTGTGTGTGTGTGTGTGTGTGTGTGTGTGTGTGTGTGTGTGTGTTTGTGTGTGTGTGTGTGTGTGAACTCTTTGGGCTTTGAGGTCAAAGCCTTTGCTCTTCCACTAGATGCCACCCACCTCTCACCTACCCAAAGCCCTTGGCCCACCTGAGTCATCTTATTCCTCTTTTTACAAAATCGCCTTTGTAAGTATGCAAATATGCTACCATCCCTATCTCAAACATCTTTTTTTTTTTTCTTGGTTTTTCAAGACAGGGTTTCTCTGTGTGTAGCCTTGGCTGGCCTGGACTCGCTTTATACACCAGGTTGGCCTTGAACTCACAGAGATCTGCCTGCCTCTGCCTCTCCAAGTGGTGCCCTGCACCACCATGCCTGGCTATCTCAAACATCTTTTAGTCTTAAAAATCTTTCACCAAAAACTTGTTTCATTACAAAGAACATGTTTCAAAAATTTTGTTTACTCTTGTCTTTTCTAATCAGTCCTTTCTCTTTCTTGAGCTGGTTTTAGTAAGACTTTTGTCCCAAACATTTGACCACAGCACTTGTCTAGGTCACCAAGTTGATAAGTACTTTATGGCCAAGCCTTGGGCCTGTTTGACCCGTCACTGTGTGTAGCACATGCGTTAACTTCTGATTAAAGCATATCCGTCCCTTAACCTTAAGGGCTCATTAACCTCAGGAGTCAGAATGCTCTCTTCCTCACGAACCCAGAACTTTACTTGTTCTGGGAAAAAGCTATCCAAACTCACCTCTCCTCACACCAACCACTCTCTGGGATGACGACAACAGTGCCGAGACCTAACGAAAATTTCCAAACATTGTAGTGGCAGCCTCAACTGCTCCGCACACTTCCAGCCTTGTGCCTCCAGCTGTGGGGGTGGCATTTCCAGCCTGGTTCCCCTGTCTGTATCCTAGCTCAGAGGAAAGCTACCACTCAGGCTAAGAACCTCCTGGCCTTCATGTCTCTTCCACGGCTGCTCCTCAAACTCAGGCCACCATTGGCTCCCACCTGAACTGATGGTAGAGCCTCCTCTTTTTGCCCCATATGTGTCTCTTTCATGTAATCTGTGTGGGAGTCAGGATGGCGGCATGATCCTCTGTGTTGGCCCATTATCTCACTCAGAACAAAAGCCTGGGTTCCCTCGAATCTGTAGTAAGGGAAGTGGGGAGGGCCTCAAACACAGACTCACTTGCCAGCTCTCTGATCACGGTCACGTTCCCTGGCAGGACTGCCTTGACAGCCCACAGGGGAAGAGGACAGCTCTGATACAACTTTATGAGCTGGGCTGGATGGGAAAGAGAGCTCTTCTTTCTGAGGAAAAGGGGAGGGGAGAGAGGGTAGGACTGGGAGGGAAGGGGGAAGCGGCTACAAGGATATAAAGTGAATGAAATAAATAAATCAGAGAAACAAACAAACCTTGGCACAGAAGCCTTGTAATTTCTCACCTGCTTCATGATGTAGGTCTCTTAGGAAATCTTTCTAAATCTGTAGATTCTTTATCACAGTGATTTTTTTTTTTTTTGAGGCCTAGGCTGGCCCTCCTCTTTATGCCGTAGAGGATGAGCTTGACTTCCCGATCCTCCTGCCTCTGCTGCCTAAGTGCCGAGACGACATGCTTGTGCCACCACACCGTGTTTCTGCAGGGCTGGGGTTGAATCCAGGGTCTCTTGCATCTAGGCAAACACTCTGCCAGGTGAGCTCCACCCCAGGCAAAACAGCATTTTTAGATGCATGAAATAATCGAGACATAATTGAAAATAAATTACATTAAAATGCAGCAAACCAATAAAAGGAATGCAAATATGACGTATGAGTATAAAAGGGTCCTCAGTAAATAATAGTCCTTAACAGACAACAGACTGAGAGACTTTGTTCTGACAACCTGGTCCTCACTAATGTCAGTTCCAGCTGCAGTCTCCTCCAGGCACTGAGCTCCAGGGAGCCTGTCTTTTTCCTTTGGAGTACTGGGGACGGATCTCAGTGGGGTGCACTCTGCCCCCCCCCCAGCCTGCCTGCCTTCAGAGTCTGTATCCCTCATTCTTCAGCTGTTCTTCAGTTGTGGGACAGTTGCTCTTCCCCCATCTCTTCAGGATATCATGGCACCCTTCCCTCTAGTTCTCTGATTAAATGTCAAATGTGTTGAATTCTTATGCCGACCTCTAGCCATCTGGTGCGTGTAGCCTTGACTGACTGTTCCTGGTACCTGTACTGCAGACTGGGTCCACCTGTCTCTGGAGTCTGGAGTAGTCTCTGCTGACCCACTGTTTGTGATCCAGGTATGCCAGGTATCTGGGGCACAGGCAGAAAGATCTCCTAGCCTAGAGCTGCTCCAGTGCCCCACAGGCTTCTCAGGAGTCTTCCACAGAGGGCCTCTGAAAGACTCTACCCAGCAGGGTATCTAAGCAGATGCTGAGACTCATAGCCAAACTTTGGGCAGAGTGCAGGGAATCTTATGAAAGAAGGGGGAGATAGAAAGACCTGGAGGGGACAGTAACTCCACAAGGAGACCAACAGAGCCCAAAACTCTGGGCCCAGAGAAGCCTAAAGAGACTGATGAGTCAACCAAGAACCATGCACGGAGAGGACCTAGACCCCTTGTTCATGGGCAGCTCAGTCTCCATGGGGTTTCCTAGTAAGGGTAACAGGGCAGTCACTGGCATGAACTTGGTTGCCTGTTCTTTGATCAACTCCCCCTGGCAAGGTGACCTTACAGGGCTACAGAGAAAGAGGATCCAGACAGTCTTGATGAGACCTGATAGGCTAGGGTAAGATAGTGGGGGAACAGGATCTCCCCTATCAGTGGACTAGGGGAGAAAGAGGGAGGGAGGGTAAGACCAGGAGGAAATGAGGGAGGAGGCTACAGCTGGGATACAAAGTGAAAAAAAATGTAATAAATAATAATAATAATAATAATAATAATAATGAAAAATGTCAAATATGCCTTGCCAGAAGGCCTTCCTTGCTGCTTAGTTTCCTTCATAACCTTTATGACCTTCTGCTACACAGAGATAGATAGATAGATAGATAGATAGATAGATAGATAGATAGATAGATGATAGACTGATAGGCAGATGCACATGTTCTGTTCTACATTCATTATGGTTCTGTGATAAATTTACAACAACAACAAAACAAAAACCCTTTGGCCAAAAGTAACTTGGGGAAGAAAAAATTTTAACTCACACCCCCAGATCCAAGTCCTCGACAGAGGGAAGTTAGGACAGGAATTCAAGCAGAAACTCTGGAGGAATTCTAACCCTGTTAGATCGGTTGCTCTCTGGGGCATGCTAAGCAGGCTAGTTCTCTTGAAGCTTTGGTTGAACCTAGCCTTCAGTGGAGGAGCTAGCTAAATCAGTCTAGGGTTGGTACCACCTACAAAGGGATGGGCCTTCTCGCTCCCCCACATCAGTCATCCGTCTGGATAGCCTCTTATAGACACAGCCATAGGTACAATTTGTCAGCTGAGGCTCCCTCTTCCTTGGTGACTCAAGGTTGTGTTAAATTAACAATAAAAACTAACCAGGACAAATATGTTCATACATATATAATAGATACTATATAATACACATATACAATTTTTTTTGGTAATCAGGACCAAGGCAACTTAAAGGGGAGTTTATCTAGATTGAAAGCTACAGAGGGCTAAGAGCACATCATGGCAGCAAGAGTAGGAAGCTGAAGAGCACAGACTGGAAGGATGATGAGGCTTTGTACTCTCAAAGCCCACTTCCAGTGACGTACTTCCTTCAGTAGGACTTTACCTCCTAAACCTGCTATGGACTGAGGGTTCAAATGCAGTTATATGAGATATTTCTCATTTTATGCATGCATGTATACATGCCTACACAAGAGATACTGTCTTGCCTAATTTTTTGTTCAAACACACACACTTATAATTTCTAGGACAGTTTTTTCAGTCATTTTGTTTATTGATTCATTTATAATACCTACTGTGTTGCCTACTATGTGTTTATTGACCTTCAACAAATATTTATTGAATGAGTAGATGGCGAGGCCCTCCCTGCCAGCTGAATGACCATGGAGGGTGGGAGCTGCCTTCCCTCAACTCAGATAACAACTATGATCAAGAAAGTGACTCCCAGCCTTGCACAGAATTTTGCAGGATAAAAATACTCATGGGTAGACTCTTGGTACAGCTCAAGCGTACAGTGCTTGCCTAGTATGCCGGAGTCCCTTGGTTTCATCCCTAGAAACATATGTGTGCACATACACACACTTTTCCCATGGCATATCATTCCCCCAAAGAGATGAATTATTCTGGAAGCTTCATCCTGGAAGGTCCGACAGTGGGCAGACTTCTTAACTTGGGTGTTTGGCCATCTGGCCACTTTTCTTAGTTTCCATGGAAAGATGGCCACAGTCATTCTTTCTTGTGTGATTGCCTTTCAAACAAAATTCTCTCCCAGAGACTACACATAAGGAGGCAAGAATGAAAACTCAGTGATAGATAAGATTATACAAGAGACTGTCAGAATCTTAGCAACAGAATCAAATGATAGTGAAGGTACTGCAGACTGGCATACTCATGAAAAAAAAAACAAAAACAGAAACAACACGCACTGTTTTCTTAATTGGGATGCTCTCCAATCTACAGAGATACATATATCTTCTCCAAAGATACCAATTTCAAACTATGACTGTTGATCTTTATTGAACCCTGAAGGTGAGTGATCCTGAAAGAATGACAACAAATCATAGCAATATTTCAAACAATTAAAATAAAAGCTAAAAGGGGGTTTGTGAAGTCTGCAGGCAGGGAGTCAATCTCAGCACTAATCCGCTGTGTTGAGTGTAACATAAAATCATAGCTAATGTTTTTGTTCAGTTTCTGTTGTTTGTTTGGTGGTGGTTTGATCTTGTTTTATTTTGAGTTGCTTTTATTTAAAGGCACCAGCCTTTTTTCCATGTATCTCATGGTTTGTTTGTGCCTGTGGTTGGTTGGTGACTGATCATGTGACAAGGTGTCGCAAAATAAGTCTCCACTGATGTTAAAGAAACCTGAGATGGGTGATGGTCACTGGAAAAGGGAAGAAAGTTCTGCCAGGAGGTTCAATGATCAGATCAGGGTAACTAGCATGTCATCCTCAGTCATTGCCATTTCTTTAGACCAAGAGCATTCAAAATCCTCTCTGCTAGTAATTTTGAAGCTTGCTGTTGTCAACCGTTATGACCCTGCTTTCACAGGACATAGAAATTAGTCTTCCAGCTCAACTGTACTCCTGTACCTAGTGCAAATTCTTTCTCCCTTCCCCATTCCTGCCACACCAGTACTCACTGTTTTACTGTTAGGTAGCAACTTTTATACACTCTACATGAGTGAGGAGCGGTGGTGTTACTTGTCTTTCTGTAGTCCTTGCTGTACTTCTCCGATGCCCAGCACAGCTTATTGTGGGAGGAGGGGTCACTTAGACATTTCTCCTCTGGGTCTGGGTAGTTTTCTAACTGGAAGATAAAACCAGCTGACATTATTTAGCTGACATTTGCTGGATGGTAGGGTTTGCTGGCATGACCCAACAGTACAGGCAGCCTGAAAGCTAGCAAAGACCACTTTGCATTTTTTTAAATGAAGCCAAGATGGGTGTGGTGGGGTTCTGAAGGTCCCCCTTGATATAGGCCACCTGGGGCCTGTGGGACCAGGAAGAGAGAAGCCATATGAGTGTTTATTAGAGAAGGTATTAAACCTTGGAAATCTGTTGTCCTGATGACGACAGAGTCAAGTGAAGAAACTCAGAGGTTACTCAAATAGGCCTGGATTTAATGAGGTTGGAAGACAAGGAACAGAGATGGGGGGCAAGGGCTTGTCTGGTAGGAACCGGAACCACCAAAGACACCCTACTTCTGCCAGTGAAGCCAGCTGACCCTGAACTCTGCTTCAACCTCTCCCAGTTGCTGGATCTTCCTCAGATCCAGAGACAACACAGCCTGCAGTCTCTTGTGCTAACAGAAGCTATCTGGGAAAGGGGCAGGAGGCGCTCTAGACTTAGATGGCCAGGACTAGAAGCGGATATCAGGACAGCGGAAGCCAGTCTGCCGTGGCACTGCAGGGACTTATACAGACCCCCAGAGACTGCTTTCCCAGGGCTGAGCACTAGGATCAACACAGCGCTAGAGTACACTAGAGAGTACTCATCAAGAATGGCTGCTGGGGCGGGATGCCTAGTGGGTAGAGCGCTTACCACGCAAACCTGAGAACTGGTGCTCTGATCCCCAGCACCCACATGAATGCCACACAGGCAGTGTGTCACCCTGCATCCATCTGGAACACAGAGACAGTGAGCACGGGCTTCCCCCAAGGGCAAAGTGACTAGTTGGACTAGTCGAATCAGTGAGCACGGCTTCAAGGAAGAGCTCCTCTCTTGGTGGGTAAGGTGGAGGGTTGTTGAGAAGGACACCAAACATGTCCGGGTCTCACCTGCACACAAGGACACACCACACACACACAAGTGCATCAAACAGGAGAGCCAATGGCCTCCTGGCCCCATCAGAAGACTGCGGTATGCACCCTGAAGGCTGAGAGAGCCATGTGCTGGGACAATGTTATCACCAGCTCATGAGGGCAAATCAGCCAAATGCCAGGGTACCCAGTAGGAAAACCCTCACCTTCACCCAGACTTCTCAACTTTGCCTCCATTCACCAAGCCCTCACGGATGGGGACACACACACACCTCCCAGGCCTTACAGAACTGGAGGGTCACAGGCTTTTCCAGTGACTTAAGAGAGAAAACAGCAAACAAACAAAAACTCCTCTGAGAAAGGGGCATGAAACTGGTATGTTAGACTGGGCAATGACTAATTATATCGACATCTGAGTTGGGCTGGATATTTATTTAAAATGTAAGTGTGTTAATCCATAAATGACTTGAGAATTTGACAATTGGATCTAATTTAACAGTTTGGTCTAAATTTAGTTTTCCCACCCCGCATCTAAGCAGGAAACAAAAACTTGTCAGAGAAATGTAGATACTTTCCTAGCAAAAATTTGGCATCATTTATACAGAGCTTACAAGCAAGTGTGCATTCACCCCTTTATGTGTTTTGTGTGCATATGTGTGGGTACAGGCGTGCCGCTGTGAGAGTGGCAGTCAGAGGGTAACTTGCTGGTGTTAGTTCTCTCCTTTTACCACATGAGTCCTGGAGGTGGAGCTCAGGTCATCAAGCTTAGAAGTAGGTTCCTTAACCCACTGAGCTATTTTACTGGTTCTATTTATAGGTTCTTGATCAGGAAGAATAAAAACCTAAAAAACTTGGGAAATGGAAATTCTAGATATGTTTCTCTCTGAAAAAAAGAAAGAAAAATTAGATAGATAGATAGATAGATAGATAGATAGATAGATAGATAGATAGATAGATAGATAGATAGATAGAATGAACTTTGGATCACAGTTTGAGGGGGCTTCAGCTCATGATCTATTATTGGCGTGCTGTGTTGAGTCTGTGACGCCGTATTATGGAGGAAGCATGAGGCAGAACAATGCCATTTGCCTTATAGAAAACAAAAGAAAGAAAAAAATGGTGCTGGGTACCACTGATTTCTTCAATGGTGTGTCCCAAATGATCTGGATAGCTTATATCCTTAGGTCTATATCCCTCTCCTATGGCATCATGTACGGGGCCAAGCCTAATGGACCAAGTGGACCTCTAGGGGACAAATGGACCTCTGGGGGACACTTTTGCTGCAGATTATGATGATCAGAATGTTAATCTTGACTGTGGCCTTGATGAGATTTAGATTCACTCAGCATGGAAAGAAACAACTTCTGGGCATGCCTGTGAGGGAGTTTTTAGGTTAGGTTAACCGGGATGAGAAGACCTACCCTGAACGGGGTAAAAAGCATTCCATTAGCTAAAACCCTGGACTGGATTTTAAAGAGAAAGTGTGCTGAGTAGCAGCGCTCACTTCCTCTGCTTCCTGACCTCAGATGCAATGTGACCAGCCGGCCTCGTACTCCTGCCTGCGTGCTTCCCCCATCACGATGAAGAATATCCCCAACTGGGAGCCAAGTCTAAATCCTTCCTTCATTAAACTGCTTTGCTCAGATATTTTGTCCGAACACTAAAACAAATAACTAACTCACCCACCTTCTGTGTTCTGCTTTGGGAGTGTTGGTGCCTGTGAATAGATAAACCAACTTCACCTTCGCTGGCTGGCTCTATTACAGAACTGCCCGTGGTATGGAGAAGAGGGGTGCTAGATGTGGAGGGAGAGAGGATTTCCTTGTTCCTTTCAGCATTTGTTTCTGTCATTGCTACTCCATGGCCTTCCTCATAGCAGTCAGTTTCCATTTCTAGAGTTTTATAATGTACCCTGAACTCTCTGGAGGTCCCTGAGCCAGCAGCCTCCATTTCTTCTCTGAGTAGCCCCTTCCACAAACTTAAAGACAAGGTTCCTACGCTCCCTCGTATTTTCGTTTATCTATTTTCATCCCTCCAATGCTACTTAACTAGCGCTTACTAAGCTCTCTGTGTTGGGATAATGGGTGTGACCTCTGTTTTCCTGCCTGGGCATCGGCTGTTAGCTCTGAGCCAAAAGTGTAGCCCCATTGGTAGAGTGCTTGCTAGCATGCACGAAGTCTTGGATTTGATCCCCAAGCACCATATAAACAAGGTATGGTGACTCATGCCTGTAGTCCCAGCATTGGAGAGGTAAAAGACAGGTGGATCTAAATTCAAGGTCATCTTCAGCTACATAGCCAGTTTGAGGCCAGCCTGGAATACAGGAGACCCTAGCAAAAGAAAAAGGGGGCAGGTCGGGAGGAATCGAAAAGGAAAGGAAGAAAGCTAAGGAAAAGAAAAGAAAAGAAAAGAAAAGAAAAGAAAAGAAAAGAAAAGAGGCCAAGGTTGTGGCCAAGTGGTCTAAGGAGCTGGATTAAGCAAAGGAAAGAAAATTTTTTTAAAAAGACTAGGAGTAAGGAATGGATGAAGATATAACTGGATTTAAATGAAGATGAGAGACTAGAGATAATAATTAAGGTAACAACCAAGCTATGATACGATGCCTCCACCACGACCCGAAGGCTGTGACTAATTGGAGTGAAGCCTCCGTACAGCCAAGCTCAAAAGGCATTGTTTATACGGGGTAGAGAGTAGTGAGAGTAAGCTGTGTGTCAAATATTCTTGTTTGATGAACTTTCAAGCAAAACTCATTTATCAAAATTCCAAGATTTACTGCTTAAACCCACTGTCTCCGTGCCTTTTCTGTTGCTCCCATAAAAGTCTCTGAATCCAGGTAATAGAAAGAGACTTATTTAATTCAGAGTTTTCCTGACTAGAGTCCAAGCAGCATGGTATCGACATCCTGGCTGCATGCCCACAAAGGGAGAAACAGAAAGGGACCTGGCCTCAGGCAGAAGGGGAACATGTGCAGTCAAAGAAAAGGCCAAGGAGGAGTCAGGATCAGTCCTCTTAAAACTGCCTGAGAAATGAGAGCTGATTCATTCCAAAGAGGCCAGACACAGTCAAGAAGCAGCAGCTATCTCCTGCTAAGCCCCACCTCTAAAATGGCTTCTTAGGGCACCAGCTACATCTAAACGAAATGTCCAGACTCATGGGATTCCTGTACACCGAATGTACAGGCAGCTGATCTGTCACTAACTGATTATCAGTCCCAGATGGGACACACAGGACCATCAAGCAAGGACAGGGGAGTATCTTAGAGACGTCTTAGAAGCAAAGACAGCCCAGCTAATGCTTACTAGAGATAATATTAGCCCCGTCGTGGAGTTCCAAGCACCATGGCGACCAGGAAGAGGCATGAGGATGAATTTCCACGTGGGCTTATGAGCAAGGATCTTTGGAGGTTTTTAATAAGCCTGGTCTCCGTGGAACAGGGGTGGTGGGAGCCGGCATGGACAGACTCCAAGAATGAGTCAGGGCAAGTTTTCAGCGCATCGTTTCTTTAGTACAAAGGAGCTGCTTCAGGCAGGTGGAGAGCTGAGTGGTGTCTTCGAGCCAACCACCAGGCTTATGATTAGTGCAAAGAGTGGACTTAAGACGCCCAAGGAATATTTTCTCCTCCACTAACAACTCATCTTCACATATGCAATCGTGAGTCCTTCCCTCCATTCTCAGTTGTATAATTCAGCTACTGTCCCCAAGATGCTTAGAACTGGTTTTCTACTCCAAGAAGCATCCTGTCATCAGAGAGCAAAGATTCCAGCCCGACGGGTGAGCAGGAGAGATGGATGCTATGTGTATGATAGCATATGGATGGCTGTGTATGCTCTCAGAAGGGGAGAGGTTAAAGCAAGATGTTTAACCCCAGCTCTGGGGATGACTGCAGAGCTTGAATCCTACCTGCACACCTGCTTGTTAACGGATCCCGAAATCTCACTGCCTGGGCTGGCCTGAAATCTCTTTACCTGGGTGATGTAGATGTCAGTGCCTTCTCTAGTAGAGTTTAGTGAGGGACAAATTCATTGGCAAAGTACTCAGTACCCAGCCTCGTGCATACAGCAGGTCTGCCAGGCAGGGAGAGCTCTTGCTAATTGTTTTCAAAGACCTATTTATAAAGTCGCCATTTAGTTGTCTGCCAAAACACCTGTGGAGAAAAAAAAATGAACCGCTCAAACCCAACCTCGTGTGCTCTGGGGAGATCTGAGTAATTGTCAGATCACTTCTTCCAGACAACCCTGCCGATTACATGTTAATTACCCTTTGAGTTCTCACCACAGGGTTTATGGCTGTAGCTGCTTTCCAAGGATGTCAGGGTTTGGAAGCCAAATTTAGGAGGACTCTTGGAGGCTGATGGGAGGAAATGAGAGGAATATCTCAGGGTAGGTGCTCATTCTATCAGCTCCAGAACTTCTGCAGAGTTCTCAAGAGCAGTTGAGATGTCCTCCAAGGCAGTGGTTCTCAATCTTCCTAACCCTGCGTGCGATCCTTAAATGCAGTTTCTTAGGTTATGGTGAAATCCAACAATACAATTATTTTTGTTGCTCCTTCATAACTGTAATTTTTCTACTGTTATGAGTTGTAATGTTAATATCTGTGTTTTCTGATGATCTTAAATGACCCCTGTGAAACGGTCATTCGACCCCCAAAGGGTCACAGCCCACAGACCTTAGAAATAAATCCAACACTAGAGTCAGCAAAATCTAGATCAGAGAAAGTATAATTCCAAACCAAGTCAAAGCAAAGTAATTTCAAAGGCCCTCTGCAGGCGAGATTCCCAACTGTGTCTAAGTTTGCTCAAGTTTTGCTTTTGTTTTTGTTTTGTCATTTGCAGTAGCCTGAGTTATGACAGAGGCCACACTTCAGAACTCAGAAGCCAACACCAACATCTGAGATAATGCCCAGATTGTCCCCAAGCTGGTACAGACCTCCTGATGGGTTACTTTCTTTTAGACACTAATGTGTGTACCTCTTATTTCAGTGCATGTAGGCTATCATTAACAAAGTGCTACTGACTGGCCGACTTACGGACAACAGCAATTTATTTCTCGTAGTTCTAAGAACTGAGGAGTCAAGCATCAAAGCTCTAAAAGATAGGGTGTCCTTTGAGGGCCTGCTTCCTGTGTCGTAGGCAAGACCTCACCATGTCTCTTCATGTAATGGAGGAGAGAGCCAGCTCTCTGGGATCTCTTAAATAAGGGCACAGATCCCACTGTGAGGCTCCTCTTCATGGCCTGATGACCTCCCTGATACTCCTGATATAATGGGGGTAGAATTTTAACAGGCAAATTTTAAGAGACATAAGCATTTGGACCACAGTATCCATTACAGAGACCTTCTATTGGTTACCTCCAAGAGGCAAATGAGAAAGAAATCATTTTTTTTCCCTTAAATGCATGAGGCCAATGTCCTATTAATAATTTCATTTAATTTCCTTGCTGGCTAAACTGCCATTTTGCAGGTGTATTCTTATAACAGCAAGACCACATTGATCTGTGAGTCATGTTCATCTCAGGAGTCCAGGAACCCCACTTGTTTGAAGAAGGAAAGTCTTGCTCCCACTACAGCATGGAACAAAGCCTCCTCCTTCTGGAGCTGAGTCTCCACAGTTCTGGGAGCACCATGTGATGCCATCTTCCACCCAAGAAGTGTGTGTGGGGGGATGTTCCTCGGTGGTGGCCCAGATGTTAATTGCTTGAAGAGTAAATGAATCATAATTTGTACCAGAGCTGTTGCTGTAATTACAACAGTGAAAGAGCTGGAGTTTTAATTGTCTCCGCTTCAATAATAGACCTCAGGCTTGTGGGCTAAAGCTTAGAAGCTGAGCCAGCATCGCTTTGTCAGCCGCGTGTTCCCCGAGGTACGCTGTGTCTGGATGCAGGGCAGTCTCTGGCAGAGTCCCCGGGGTTCTGTGTGAAGCAGGTTAACTCTTGTGTCCTTCACGCTTTAGGTGACAACCATTCTGCGGAGAGGAAGACAAAAGCCAGGCAAGGGTGGAGGCTTAAAGGATGCCGTTGGCACCTGCCACTCTTCCTCACAAACTAAAACCCTCAGAAAGGGACTTCCCATCCCTCCCCCTTTCCTTCCTTCCTGCAGGCCTTCATTTCTTCACCCCTTCACTCTGTCTCTCCTTCCTTCACTGCCTCCCTTTTTTCTCTTTTGTGGCAAAACTTCTAAAGAGCTAGGGAATTTTTTCTAAAAGAATTCTGGCTCTATTTTCAATCCCTGGCATTCAGTAGGCACTCAGAAGGTGTATCTTAGATTACTGGTTAAGAAGGAAATGGATGAGTGAATTAACCCGGTGTTTCGCATGATATGTTACATTGGCTTTTTTTTTTTTTTACTTATAGCAACAATATTTTATAGCAGGAAGAATCTATTATAACACATCAAACCCATTATCATCAGCATCCACACAAATTTCTCCAAATATTGGTTATGGTTTTTAGGCACAGATGCAAACAGCTCTTTACTTTTCACCAAACATCTCCTTGTTCACTGCTGTCTCCTGCATATCCAGAGCTTCTTAACGGTCAGTCTCTCATGCATTTCTATTCAAGACCACCAGAAAATGTCCACAGTCTTGGGGGAGGTTGGAACGCTCACCATTAATCGTCATATGGCTGCATCTTGGCTAGGAGGGGCCAGCTATGTGGCACCCAGTTCACTCTCATGGACTCCAGATCTGGGGGATGTGGAGACAGAATGCTGAAGTTGAGATGAGTGGGCCCTCTGTGTCCTCAGTGGTGTGTGCTCAACCTTGTTAGTAACTACTTGGCCAGCTCCTGCTCCTGCTTTCAGTCTAACCTAGGCCTCTGAACAAATTTTAAAGACAAAAACCAAACAAAACATGCTAAGCATAGGTCAGCATGGAACACGCTTTTCCTAGCAAGAGATGTCAAATCTGCTGATGCGGGCCTACACTCATGCGGACAGCTTAGAGATCGGAGGATTGACTGCAATTCACCTCTCCATCACCCGGGCCAACACTTTCATGAAGTGAAGGCACCACACAACCATCTATGCCCTCCTTGCTCTATAGAAGCAAAGAGACTATGGCATAGTGGCAAACTGTGTATTACAGAGTCAGGAGGGTGGGCCATCATTCAGTTAAAGATCTGATTTGAAATCCATACGCAAGAAAGCAAGCCAACAGCACAAGCAGGGTGTCTGTATCACACCAAGGTTCCAGGACCATCACGGAAGAGGGGAACTGAGGAGCTTTTGTCAGCTGATGGCTTCTGTGGCAGGAACAGTCAGTTTTCCTTAAGCCTACGGCTGCTGGTAGGTCAACCATCCTCCAGTGGTGGCCTTATACCCTTGACCATATAAGCAATACAGACTGGACTTGATAGGTTATTTTTCAAAGCAAAGAAAGGAAGACTATACGAAGGGAGGGGAATCTAGGAGGAGATATGAGGAATGGTTGAGCTTGAATATAATTTAAAAACTGTATGCATGTATGGAATCCTCAAGGTAATAAAAATCTTATATTTAGCTAGACATGGTGTCACATGCCCGCAATCTCAGCACTCAGGGAGGCAGAGGCAGGTGGATATTTGTGAATTTGAGGCCAGCCTGGTCTACAAAGTGAGTCCAGGATAGCCAAGGCTATGCAGACAAACCCTGTGTCAAAAAAAAATCTATATTTTTTAAATGAAAGGAAGCAAATTATTTTTCATTTTACAAAATCAAATATAATGATGAGTACATGAAATCAGTGCGTGTACATCAATTTTCTAGATTTAATAACTTTTTATAATATTTGAAACCCTCACGTGTCCAACCACTGTCATTATTCCTCTTCCCTCTAACTACTGGCATTAACCAGCCCATTCTTGCTTTTAAAAGTATATGCTAATTAGATGTATGCATATAATATATACCATAATCAAAGCACATGCATTGATGGACAATAAAATTACTAGTATAAAATTGGCATATTTAAAATTTTCTATCTAAATTAATCATATAATTCAGATGCTTCTGAACAGTTTACTATTCCCGCCCCAATACTATTTTTTTTCAGTATTGGTTCATATTAGTAAATGAAGCTCCATCTCATTTATTTTAGCTGCAGCATCAAGATGCATTCAGTGATTGATTCCTCCATAAACAATGACTGATAGACACTGTGTGCAGCGATGGGGTTGTACTCCAAGGAAGGAGATGAGTCACTGAGTCTTAGGGTACAGACAGCAGTTCTGATGGCTACTGCCCTTAACTGAGTCACACATTCACCAGAAATACATGGGAATGCTTTCTCCTTTCCAAAACTTGGTTTTATTAGATACATCATTTTGCCAACCCAAAGAATACAAAATCACATCAGCTATTATCTTAATTGAATTTCTCTTGATATTGAGAGCAATTTGTGCTCCCTTTCCTGTGACTCCCTGCTTGTTTGATTTCTTGTTTTTCGTCGGTTTTCTTTTCCCATGTGTAAAAAAAAAAAAAAAATACAATATTATTTTGACTTCTTTGCCGGTAACAAGCATTGTAAATAGCTTCCCTTAGCCTGAAGCTCATGCTTTGACTTTGGGAAGTCTTTGCTGGTTACGAATGCACTATCTCAGATTATAGATTCTAAACTTCTATTCAAGTCGAGCTCCTTGGGTTTAATGTTTTTCTGTGTGTACTTTGCAAGTCTTTAAGCTGCTTTTGTCAGTTTAGGTCCCGATGCCATCCAGAGCTTGATCCACACTGCAAAACAACCCTTCTCTGCTTCCATCGCCCATGATCGAGAGCACAGAGACTTCGTCCTTTCTCCACAGATCTGTCCAAAGTCAGGTCCCCATGCAGTCACTGGTCTATCGCTGTAGCCTTTCCATCTCTGTGTCTCTCTCTCTCTCTGCGCCAATGACCAGCTCTTCAATAATGTTCAGGAACCTTCCCACTGATGCCTACAATGGCATCATGGTTTGGCTAAAGATGAAACCCACATTCTGAAACAGTGATAATGTGTTTTTCCTACCTTGTTAGAGTTTCCTCCAGTCTGTCAATCAGATCCAGAAAACAGGAGCTTCTGAAAGAGGGAGAAGGAGATAGGGGTGAACCAAAAGACTCTCAAACAGGAAGTAAAAATGTTACTTCCAATTACTCATGTTTTTTCTAGTCTTGGTTCTAAAAGTATCCACATTTGTTCAAGACCCAACTATTTCAGTATAAAATGCATCTTCATAGCAATTCTCTACTGACCTGCCTTAAATCATAACCAGAAGTGGAACTAACCTTTATGGCCATATGAGATAAGTACTTACTAACAAATTGTACTTCATTAGGTTGCATAACCTATATCATTTCCTTAAAATACAGGTAGGAAAAAAAAATGAAGCGAAGAAAGTGAAGTGATTTGCCCAAGGTCACAGCCAAATACTGGCCAAAGCCATCTCCTTGCAACTGGTACTCCTTGCCTTCCACAATACAGAATGTACCTCAGTGGAATGACCCTGTCCACATTTGATCAGAGAGAGTGAATCTCCCTTTCCCACTATATCTTCAACCCCAGCCGGCACAGCATCGCTCACACAATAGGCTCTCCATCAGTCTCTGTAGACGAGGATAAAGAGGCGCATGCTGGCTGTGGGGTCTGTGGTTGGTGAGTCATGAGAGGTCTGGGAGGTTTATTTAGCTGTTGAGTGGAGACAAATCTTCACCTCGCTTCCTCTGAAAGCCACGCCAAACCTCTTTGCCTCTTAGCTTCGAGTGATGGACTGGGTTATGCATACAGTCATAAGCTTATTGCTGTGTAGACCCTGAAAGTGCCTGGGTACTACCGGTTGAGCTCGGCGAGGTTGGGCTTGCAGGGATTACTGTCTGCAGCACTTCCGACCCCTAGAGCTGACCTCCCACATCCCGGATATCTCAATACTTGGGCTTTGCTTTTTCCAAGAGCAGCTGCCCTCCCTCCTCATGGAGCTGGGTGCTAAATCTGAAAATTATTTTGCTGCAAAGCTCCACAGAGATTGCTGCTGTGATGGGGATTCCCAGACAGCCCAGAGCCCCTTGCTGCTGAGTGGAGTTCCCCGACATGAGAAGTGAGTGGGCCATGGAACTCATTGGTCTCTGGGGGACTGTCTGCATCGTGACATCTTGCCTGAAGAATTGTCGAACTATTTGGGGGAGTGGGTGGGGACGATGGGCAAGGAGGGGGGCCGGGTTATAGTGTACTGGGAGCTGGTTGAGGAAGGCATGTGTCTCTCCTTCGGCGCCACAGTTTCAAATGGACTTATCCACAACAATCTACAGCCTCCTGCGATTAAAGAGTTTATCATCTCTGAATCAAGCTCAGCTTCAAAGCTGCTCAGGCCCCGAAGTGGATCTACACCATCAGTAAAGCAAAAAGTTTCCATCTAAGAAACGACCTCAAGGTGCCTTACATTCTTCCTGCTGGGAACTAAATGTGTCTTGGCCTTGACCTTGGCTTTGGTGACCGTCATTGTTGCGGTCTTTGATCTAAATTCTGACATTGCTACAACTTCTTAGAGGCTCATGCCTTTGGCTGTGGCTTCCAGAACAACCCTTACCACCAACCCTCACCCCAATCCTTACTGTTCCTTTCTCTCCATACGCATTACCTTGTTGGGTCCTCACATGACTTGACCTATGACCCTTTGGGCTCTTCCATTCGAGAAGTCAATAAGCGATTCCTAACAGTGACTACACTCCAGACGCTCATCTGGCAAGAGGATAAAATGGCCAGTAAAGCGAAGTCCCTGCTGCCAAAGACTGGCATCAAGTTGTGAGAAGGTCTAAGGAGAAAACATTCTGGAAAAAGGAAATGGTGAAATGTGTGTGACACTGAGGAGACATTGTTGGGCAACTGACAGAGAGATAAGGGGGTGGTGTGGCTGGAGATGAGGATCAGGTCATGTGACCACCTGTGGCCACAGTGAGACCGTCTGACTTTACCCCAAGTGTGTTGGAAGACTGATGGAGGGGCTTCAGACAGAGGGATGGTACGCCTAACTTATGTTCTTAACCTGCACAGAAGAAGAACTACAGGAGTCTGGATTGAAAGCAGGGGTCAGGACAGAAGTCTATGCAAATAGGATGAGGTTGAACCAAGGGTGGAGGGCGCTGTGAGAGGTGATGCTGTTGAGAGACGTTATTCCGAATTACTGCTTAATTAGATAGGAATGTGACGAAAAGTGGGCAGTCAAGGATGAATCCTCAGGTTGTTTTGTTTTGCTTTGTTTTCTCCTCAGAGAAGACAGCCGTGAGAAAGCCAGTGTCTGAAGGTGTGTTCTACAGAGAACAAGCCTCTCATCCCATTAGAACTCAGCGAAGTTCCAGAAACCGTCAACTAGCACCATGTCCCAGTTAGGGACGTGAGCATAGAAGGAATACAAGCCCATGCACTCACTCCTTGTGAACTGATTGCCAACTGTAAACCTTAAGGAAGGCAGTGCTACACCCCTGAAGTCTACCTGGGCCACTGAATTATATTTAATAATGAATTACATTTAATAACGGACTGAAGCCCGACAGAGCCTTTTGGCTGACATGGCTGTGTGTATCTCTCTCTCTCTTCCTTCAAGTCCCAAGCTCATAGATGAACCGCAATGTCATTGAGACTGTACCAGTCAGGCATCCAGAGAGGTGCTTGACATTCTGGCTTCTGATTTGTCTTAATCGTTTAGTTCTTCCAGTGCACCCTTAGACATTCTTTGTCAGTCTCTCATGAAAGATACCTTCCATCTTTCCTCTGAATGAATGATTCAGGAAAGGAAGTGTGGCTATACTATTAAACATTTATATAAGCCAGGATTGGTGGTGCACTCCTTTAATCCCAGCACTCGGGGAGGCAGAGGCAGGCAGATCGATGTGAGTTAGAGGCCAGCCTGGTCTACAAAGTGAGTCCAGGACAGCCAAGGCTACACAGAGAAACCCTGTCTTGACAAAAACAAATACAAAAATAAACATTTATATAGAGGTTTCACAGAAGCTGCAGGGCCACATTTCAGTGAAGCCCGTGTTTGATGACGGTGTTCTGCGCACAGCCACACGGAAGATGCTCTGGTGTCTTCTACGGGCATCTGTCCACGCCACTGCGCTGTTTCTGACGGTTATCCCATTCCTGAATGGCGCTGGGTGTCACACACTTTTACTTGTGACCTCCCCAATCGGGCAGGTCTCCAGCTTCCCCACCCTGTAAGAACTAACAGACGATGACAGCTTCAGCCATGAACATCTAATCCTGCCAAGGACCTTCATGACATTGAGAAGGTCCCATGCCGGCTAAGGGGCTTTCAGGAATTGTGACAAAGACTCTGAAAAAAAGGGAATTTCACAGGCTGAGGAGGTGGGGCTTTTAGCACTTTTGCAAGCATTCTACCAAAAAGGCACCCGCCCAGGAAGGCTGCCTTCTGTCCCTGGCCTTTTATCACTTCATGCCCTACTATCATTCTTCTTCTGTTTGTGCCCCCAAATAAAGGAAGTGGGTCCTGCCAAGAGCCAATTTTAACCATTTTCGAGGTGGAAGAGAGATGCTGTGCTGTCTTGGTTCTTCTGAAATCCTTCTACTATTCCTATGTGGAGGACATCTGAGCTCTAAGTGTCATTTGGAATAGATTTTTATCCCCCTCAAGCTGCAGGACGAAGATGCTCAGAAGGGAAATTTCTTACCCGTGTGTGTAGTACTTTGACCACATCCTGCCCAGTAAAAGATGGGCTGAGCTGTGGGTCACTTGCCAGAGGCTTCCAAATGCAGAGAACTTTCTTTCTTTTTTTTTTTTTTTCTTTCTTTCTTGGTTTATTTTATTTGGGGCTGTGCAGTTGGACTTTTGAGAAAATTCTCCGTCATCTCTATCAAGACAATCTTTCTTACACTTTAGGGAGTTTACTAACCCCACCCACACAAATAGAATGAGTCACCCCGAGGGGTCTGGGCTGCTGTCTGGTGAGGCAGTTAGATTAAACAACTACTTCAAAACGCCCTGTCCTAAATTATCTCTGAGGCAACTGTCCCAAGGAAGAAAAGGCTTGGTAGAGAAGCACCCAGATACTATTTCAAGGCTGTAGCAGAGACAGTCCCAGCAGGAACCAATGGCAAACTCAAATTGTGAAATTCGAGGGGAGTTTATAATAAAGGGCTCTTTTCAGAGAAGTGGTCAGGGTGGGGAGAAACCTCAAGAATCATGCGGCATCTGGAACAAACAATAGCCACACTCCTCTAGGGAAGGGGTCAGCATCCAAGAAGAGAGAGGCAGACAACGGAGTGAAGGCAGGAGCTGACTAGCACAGAGACCTGAAGAGTCCCAATGCACCCCCACAAGGAGGGAGGGAGAGAAAAGCCCCAGTATCACTCTCAAATACCCCCCCCGATCTGTTATTGATGCCTCCAAAGGGGAGGGGGGCATTTCCAGTAAGAAGTGAGGAGCAGGGAAAAAGCCCAGCAATGCAGTCAGCATGAAGCTTCCCAGGTTGGAGAACATGGACGTGGCCTCTGGAGAAGCACTCCGGGGGTGCACAGAGAACATTGTGAACATTTTACTCACGCTCAAGAAAAATAGAATCCCTCCCTAGAAAATCCCCTCTAAATATATCCACCATCTTATGATACATGCATACTGGTTCCCCCCCCACACCCAGAGTTCTCTTAGTGGACTCTAAGAGAGTCGCCTCACATGTTCTCTTAAAACACTAATCGTGGTAGCTGCATTTTTATCTCACGTGTGCTCATTCTAATTCACGGTCATACCTGAGTGCGTCGTGGTGCCTGGGGGAGGGATGATGTCCGAGGGCTCAGCAGTTCTCTAGAGATGCCATCAGGGACCCCAGACGGGAGCATCAGCGTCCCCGAATTACCATCCAAGTTCACAAGAGGATTGGAGGTGACCTTAGTATCTGGCTAAAAGTAGTTCTTTCTAGGATGTTTCCTTTGGGTGTCTGTTTACTTATTTTTAAATGACTGTGTATATTCATTGATTTAAAACCCTCTCTGTTGAATGTCTCAGGCACAAAGCCCAATGTTTCAATGAGTATCACAAATGGGACAGCATCACGTCAGTGTCTGAGTGACTGACGGAGGGCTCTGATTTTTATCCCACTGATGACTTTCCAGTTCCAAAGCCCAAACCATCCCAATGATCTTGCAAAATGACCTGGTTTCTTTAAGGTTATTTTTGAAATCTTCCATGTCAGGCACGGCAGCCATGAGCAATGTGTAGCTACTTAAAGTTACTTAGAAATACATAAAATTGATGGTAGATGGCTTAGCAGCTAAAATTCTTGCTGTACAAGTGGGAAGACTTGAATTCAGATCCCCAGCTCACATTGAAGATGGGCATGTGGCATCTGTAATCCCTGTGTTGGGAAGCAGAGACAATAGGATCCGCTGGAGTGTTGTCGGCGAGCTGAATCAGCAAGTTCATGGTTCAGTGAGAGACCTTGTCTCAATAATAATAATAATAATAATAATAATAATAATAATAATGATAAATAATAGAGAGTGATAGTGAAGACATCTGAAGTCAGCCTCTGGCCTCCACCTGTGAACCTCCATATATACACAAACAAAAAAAATTATGTAAAATCAAATTTCAGCTACCCTGTCACACATACCAAATGTTTCGAGTTTTGAAGGGCCAGGTTACAGGACAGCACACACACAGGTGAGTTCATCACTGGAGACCATGTCGCCTGAAGGTGCTGACGTAGCCTCCATGGCTGACTTCTGAGACACACAGCCTGCAAGCATCACTTAGGCAAGAATCTTGTTAAGTACGAGGCAAACGAGGCAAGCTTGGTGTTTCCTAATGCCTCATTTAATCTGTGAGAAGAGAACTGTCACCTTCGTAGTAGAGATTAGGCCTGGTGAGGTAACATTATCCCCATTGATCACAAAGCAAGAGTTAAAAGACCTCAGGCTCCAAACCACACTTTTTCTGACATCAAAGCTGGTGTTCTTGACCATTACATTTGAAAGAGCAAAAGCAGCAGCAAATGTGGTTCTCCCCCTGCGCGGGGAGGGGGGGGCTGTTTCCCACCAGCCCACGAAGGCAGGAGGGGCAGGAGAAGAGGTAGAGAACTTGGAAGGCCAGCGAGCAGGACAGAAATCAGACACTCCAGAAACCACTTCAGGGAGATAGTTCAACTTTAATTCCAGAAGAAAAGGGCTATATACCTCCTGGGGAGTGGGTGAGGGCTCCAAGGATAGGTGTACATAATTGGTTAAAACTAGGCGCTTCAACGATACTTGATTTGCATTAAGCAACATGTTCTTATTATATGAATGGGAACACAGTACCCAATTATCCTATAGGCACAGCAGGGAGGGAGAGCTAGCAGGGAGCTGTGCCAAAGGCCATATATCAAAGGTGGTTAGGGGCATCTATGTCTAGAGACACTCTCCAGATGAGCTCAAGCAGAGAGCAGGAGGCCCTGCTGGGGAGAGAGAGTTGTGCACAGAATGGCTATCCGGACTCGGAAGACTGCAACCTCAAACAGCAAGGTCCTTCCAACAAGCAAATCTGATTAATTGCGCTTGACATACGATACTCTATAAAAATATTAACTAAATCAAAATTACAGTTAATCTTTGGACTCAATGTTGCTGTAGGAGTGGATATCAAAACAAAGCAAAATGAATCTCTTTACATATGTGTCTTCTTAGCAAGGTGGGATTCAGGTCTTGTGAAATGCTGTAAGTATCTTTGAAAGGCACAGTGCTGGGAAAGATGGAAACGGGAGTGATGATGATGGGGGAGGAAAGAGGTAACTAAAGAAAGACTACAATCTCCACTGCCTGTTCCTGAAGGTTACCAGATACAATGGAAGCTGCCAAGTATGTGTGCATTTCAATTCAGCTTGTGAAATGTTCTATTACGTACTATCAGGAAAATGTCAGTGAGGCACCATACTGTACTGACCCGGAACCGGAACACTGACATCACAGAGTGCTGCCTGTGTGGAGTCAGGAGCTGGGTTTCACTGCTGGAGAGAATGCTAAATGGAACCGACACCTTGCAAGAGTTCATTGGTTTATTACAAAGCTAATCACATGCTCACCAAAGCAATCAGGCGCTTTGTAAACCCTGAAGAGTTAGAAAATGCACAGAGAGGAGAGAGAGAGAGAGAGAGAGAGATTTATAGCAAAGAGACGAATGTTAATAGCCAAACTTGGAAACAACCAAGATTCCATCTCCTACTGAAAGAGTATTGGTTGCGGAATTTTGCCACTGAGTTAAAATTATGACTTCTTTTTTCCTCCATCATCATCTATCTTGACAAGTGACTGATTCTTGGTTCTTGACAAGTTCTTGGTTCAACGATCAGCAGTTCTTGACTGCTGATATACTATGCTCAAAATTTCTCCCAAGGTTATTTAGAAACCCAAATGTACTTGAAATATAAGTTAAAAAAATTTACTGGGCTCAAGAGATGGCTCACTAGATAAGCGCTTCCTGCTCTCCCAGAGGACCTGCGTTCAGTTCCCGGCACTCATGCCCAGTGGTTCACAACCTCCTGTAACCACAGCTCCAGAGAATCTGACAACTTTCCTCTGTCCTCCATAAGTACCCATACACGTGTCACACACTCACACACACACTCACACATACACACAAATAAGAATAAAAGTAAATCCCTTTAAAATTATTGTCACCAACAGCCACACAATAAAAGTAACAACTGGTACACTGCACCACGAAGTAACACACCTGGATGATCATCCACATTACAGGAAAGTGAGTTCAGAAGGCCCCAGGGTGTAGTCCCAGGCCAGCAATCACACACACGGCCCTGGTTAAGCCAAAAGGATCATAAAACCAAACCAAAAGCCATGGGTGTTGGGAAGATACTGGAAGGGAAGAAGGGTATATGGGTAGGGATAGGAATGAGGGGGCGGGGAGAGAAGCATGGGGAGGGAGGAATCAGAATGCATCATGTACACACATGAAATTATCAGAACACTCTTAATTAATACAAAAACGTGCATAAAGAGCAACAGGCACCCTGTTGGCATCATGGTTGCCCCTGCCTTATTATTATTATTATTATTATTATTATTATTATTATTATTATTATTATATGATCATACCGCAGGGTGCCGTGTATGCACGGGGACTTATGGCCGCTGCACATCGCAGGACCCGCCCTTTTGTGTGCCGTGTCCTAAGTCTTTTTCCCAGCAGTCTTCTTCACAGCATCAGATGTGAGGCAGCAGCTGGCACTGTGACCCCGAGTCCTGTAGAAATACGGTAATGTTTTACTGCGGGATAAACCCCCCTTTCCAGTGTCCTAAATTGCTTCTCTGTTCAAGGAATCTTAACCATTTGGGGGTCCCCCTATGACTGTGTGGTAAACCCCTGAGGGCCTCTACTCAGAACAATGTTTTCAAGTGTACATAGTAAAATATTATCAAAATACTACACAAAGAAAGCTTGCGAAAAATGTAACTGAAGAAGAAAGTTTTCAAAAGAAAGAGAAAATATAGACAGGGGAATTCTTTCATGTAATTAATTAAAGATCCTTCAGCCTCCACTATGTAGTAAAAAAGGAAATTGGAACAGATAAACTATGGTACATCCAGACAATGGGGGTGTTATTCAGCACAGAAAAAAAAATAAATGAGCTGTTGGGTCATGGGAAGGCAAGAAAGAAATTTAAATGCACGTCATCAACAGAAAGGAGCCAGTTTCAAAGTGGTGTGCTGTGTGATTTTCATTAGACGCTATTTGGGAAATGGTGAAACTATAAGGTGACTAAAAACAGGAGTGAGTTCCATGGATTTGGAGCAGAAGGTGAATTAGTTGGAACTAAGGGTGGTGAATATACTGTTTGACACACAAAAAAAATGGCAGATACCTGTTGTCATTGTGATGTATTATTGTACAGTCAAAACTACAACAGATGGGCCTCTCTGGTAGGGACATTGATAATAAGTCTACGTAACCCAGCTATGGGTATGAGTTATGTAGGGGTTTAGAGGCTAGACGTGGGATCTTAGCTCTGCATTCCCCTTTCAAGTTTGCTCCAAACAGAAAACTTCTCTGGCTTTATAACTTTTTAAATTTCCAATAAATGATTTTAGTTTTTAAGACCTCTTTTTAAAATTGCGTGTGTGCACGATTGAGCGCAGGTGTCCACAGAAGCATGAAGAGGGAGTCAGATCCCCCGGAGCTGGAGTTTGTAAGCTTCCTCTGTAAGAGCAGTACACACCCATAACTCCAAAGCCATCTCTCCAGCCCCAGTAATAAATAATCTTAATGTAAATTTTTGAGGAGTACTTCATGAAGATAAATTGAAACACTGTATCAGACATATATATATATATATATGAAGAATTGTCTGAGTGTCTGAAATACTAATTTCACTAGTGTCCTGTATTTGTCAGATCTAACAGTGTATTAATTCCCTAGTTTTTGGAATTAGTGGTGACTTCATGGGCCTCTGACATTACAAGGCCAGTGTGCTGTGGCCCCAGAGTGACAGACAGTAAGTTTTAAAGGGAAGATGCCCCAGGTATTTCAAACTCTCCACTCTCCCAGTCTCTCTCCACTCAGGGCTCTTACCAGGAAACGTGGCTTCTTTCCATGGTGAGCACTGTACTAGAAAAAGTAATGGATTGGAGCAGACCTGGTATCAGTCCTATGCAATCCACTTCTCAGAATGTGGCTTTCCTGGAAATCAGGGATCTAAGTCTCATCCCCCTTTCTTTTTTATTTTATTTATTATTTATTACAATTTCTTCACTTTGGATCTCGGCTGTGGCCCCCTCCCTGTCTCCTCCCAATTCCACCCTCCCTCCCTCTTCTCCCTTATGTCCCTCCCCTCATTCGCCTTTCTTATAACAAAAAGCTAAGTTGCATTTCTTCATATGTATAAATAATGTATCTATTTTATCACACGCATCCTCTGTTACCTTCTTTTCTCCCCTTTGTGTCACCATTAATCCCTTTCCTCTTTTCCGCTTCTCAAACAGTTCCCCTTCTCCTCTGGTGTCTTATTATTTGGTACCCCAATGAGCTTAAACACAGTTGCTCGCAGCAGCATGGGTTATCTGCGAGAACATGAGCCACGTAGCAGCAGCTTCAGCACTGAAGAAATGTCTCCTAAGGGTCCTCTTTTGTATTTAAGGATTCAGAGAGGACCTGCAGGGAGACAAGTTAGAGCCTCCCTGTGACACTGTTCCCTGTCCAACCCTCCCTCTGCCTGTTTCACTGACAGTGGCCCTAGGCTGGACCCAAGCCATCTGGTGTGTGTGTATTGTTCACCTAACTGCCTCCCTTGCTCTCCGCCCCCGCCCCCGAATCTTCTGCCTCAAAGGTCGGTAAACTCTCTGTTTATGCCACATTGCAAATATTCTAGGCTTCGTGAGTCATGTGGTTCATAGAGCATAAACTATTTTAGACTTTCTGTGTTTCTGCTGCAGCCACCTGCCCCTTCCACGACAGTGACGTGGCTGTAAAGGATGACACAGAAACAAACGGTATAACTTCACACCAGTACAACTCATTGTATTTGTGAACTTTGAAATCATCTGCCAGAAAATGTTACATGTATTTTGACATTTTTTTTTAATCCCATAGAAGTGTAAAAACTATTTTCGGTTCATGGGCCATTGAAAAAGAAGCATTTTGGTTGGGTTATGGTATGCTGACCACTGCTCTAAAAGCCTGGGCTCCCAAACTCTGACAAACTCTTCATCCTGGAGACGGGGTAAGGGCTGCTCTCCACGACCATGTTCTTACCCTTCCCTGTGTCTCCGCTGATAGCTAACTGTGTGAATTCAGAGATCTCGTCACTACTTCCGGTCTCTTCCTTAATCTCTGTCTCTCTTTTTTTAAACACATGGTGAAGGGGCATTATATTTAGCAAGCTGCTAAATAAAGTGTCTGGAAAAACAAATGAGGAAAATAAGGACCTACTTAGCAGCGGCCGTCTTAGGGTTGAGTCATACTGAAAATCATACAGCGAGACAAGTAGAGAAATCGAATGGATTTCCTTGTAAATTTTCCACCACGATCTCTTACTTCGTGGAAAGCAAAATGTGTGAGGTCATTTTTCCTTCACACAGTTCACTTACATGGAGGGGGGGAAAAGAGGAAGTGTCAACAGAGAAGTGCTGTGGCTAACTAAGCCCCAAGAGAAACATGTCTGTGGGTCCACTCCTGTCCGTTGCTCTGCCCCTCCTCTCTCTACCCCATCTCTGGCTACCCAGTGTCCCAGTGACAGGCCAGTCCCATCTTCATTCTTTTCTCCAGCAGGATGGCCAGGCTAACAAGCGTGAAATATATTGCAAAACCAGGAACCAATCAAAACATAGTGCTTGGAAATCTCTTACTCTGTTCAAGGACATCAAGAAGATGAGGAATGTCAAGAAAAACTGATAAGGTCACAAAGATCTCAGGTACATCCTTCAGCGCTCACTGTAGGAACTTGCGTTCTTCTGCTGATGGGACGTGGTAATCAGTTTTAAATGACAGTGCTAAGGAGTTGAGAGAAAGGGCCCTCGAGATGAGATGAAGGGAAAAGATGAAGTTTTGACATAAGAAAGAGCAAATACCGGAGCAGAATGATAATCAGAGATAATTATAGCCGGTTACACCCTGCCAGTACTGATGTCTACCAAGCAAATTACATATGGTCGACGTTGGGTTTTTTGGCTTTGTGTTATTTTTGTTTTGTTTTGTTTTTCTCACTTCCAATGTGGCATTTTTATTTCTCACTGGGTGAATCTTTCAATCCGGGTATATTTCCAGAGCTTTTCAGGTCAATCAAGGTCAAACAAAGAGGGGCCGGGGTGGTAAGTCATTTGGTGCAGAGCTTGCTGACTAAGAATGGGGACCTGAGTTTGATCACCAGCGTCCGCATATAAAACCAGGTGGATTTGGCATCCCAGAGCAGGAGAAGGTGGGATGGGTGAATCCCTGGATCTTATTGGCCAGCCAGGCTAGTCTGACCTGTGGGGCCTTGGCTCCAAGTGAAAGAGCCTGTGTCAAAACAAGGTCTGTCCATGTTTGCAGCAGCCATGTCCTATCCAGAAAACAGTGTGTCATGTGCTTCCCCCCCCCCCATCCTCTGGCTCCTACATCTTTCTGTCACCTATTCTCCAATGTTGCCTGGGTCCTGGAGAGGGTGTTACGGATGTTACATTGAGGGCTGAGCACTTAAGAGTCACTTGTTTTTATAGCAGCTGTGCTAACTTGCACAAGCATGCACACACAGAGAGAAGACACGAAGACAGAAGAGGACTATTTGGGAAGGAAATAAGAAGGTCAGCCAGAGTGGAAGGGGACAGGACGGGTCAGAAGAGGTAAGTGTGTTAGCAACACCTTAAATGGCTAGGAAACAAGGTGAATGCCTCCTGAGGAATGACAGTGAAGGATGATGTCTGGACTCTACACACATGTGTGAATACACAAACACACACACACACACACACAGAGGGGGAGTTATACATTTCCATGGAAGCTCAGTCTCTCTCAGTTGCTAAAACAAGTGACTTAAGAGAAACAGACTTTAACAGAAAGGGGAACGTTAACACCCAAGGCTTGGTCCTGTCCTTTCTGAGGTGAACGGGCACAGCCATGTGGGTCTCAGGTTTTGTATCTCTAGAATGGAAGCAGTGCCCCGTGCTGCCCAGCATAGTCTCTTGTGAGCCACACATGTGACACAAGAAAGAGCCCCATGGGTTCTAAAAATAGAAGTACTTTTGTGATTATTGTTGTTATTTAAGAGGAAATAGCCCGGGTCAACAGTTGAGCTGTTGGATGGCTGCTTCAGTTTGAAGAGATGACTTAAGAGGGTTAATAAGCACATGTTTTGGTCACCACATAGGTCTGTGAGTCAGGTCCCCAGAGCATGAGACCCAGATCATGGGCTCCTTGGGACCAGCTCATCTGACCTGCATGGCTGGAGCTTCCAAGCTGGAGAAATGTGAGATTAACTAGTATCTCCACCCTTTCCTTCCTAGGCAAGTCCCTTGTCCCAGCCAGCCCTTGGTTTCTTCACTCCATCTGGCTGAGTTGTGAGGGTTGAGGTAAGCTACACTTTTTGTACTCTTACTGACTACGTAGTAGACTCCCCACTAATGGGCAAGTGCCGCCGGGAAGAGAAGGCAACACTGACCTTTAGCCGTTTTGAAAATGTATGTGGAGGTTGCTCAGCTGGACAATCTGCTCAACTTCTTGATTCTAGAGTCAAACAACTCAAGACGTGGTCCACCATGATGGCGTTTGTATCGAAAGCGCTAGTTCACAAGAGCATGGCTCTTTTTGTTGCTTGCAGTGGTGTCTTCAAGAAACCAGGAAGAACATTATGCTAATTTTGCATAAATGGGCCATGGCTGCCTTTCTGCTTATTATTCCTCTCTTCAACCTACCCATTTCGATTCTCCGGCTTTGCCCTTTCACCCTACACAGTGAGTCCTTTCAACATATCTGTATTCAATCCAGTGTCCCAGTTTAACTAGACGGCTATGAAGGTTGCTCTCTGTCTGTATAGCTGGACAGTAGCTTCAGTCAGGCAGGTGCCCTGAAATCAGAGGTGATAAGATATGAGTGTGCAGAAGGCTTATTGGAGTGTGTGCTCAGGAGCCACGATCAGGGAGAAAGGCAGGTAGAAGGACTCAGCAACAGCTGTAGCACGATGCAACATGGAGTCGGCATTCCCATTCAGGGCGGTTGCAGATCGTGCCAGGAGACTTTATACAATACCTAGAAAGGGACTCGGCTGAGATTCACCCACCCAGCTCTCCAGCTGAGGCACACGCGTCTCCTGCTGGGGTGCCGGCTAGCGTGGGGTCATCCCACCGCATCCGCTCCTCCACAACTCAGCGCTCAATGCTGATCCTTGCCAGTGCCTTTGCCATGAGGTCTGCTCTGCCCCTCCACCCTCCCTCTTTCAAATTGTAATATGACTGTCAGCCATTTGGGTCTACCTTTTGCTGTTGACATTGAGTTTAGAAGCCATAGAGCTCAAGGCCTGCCCTTGAGTCACTTCTTAAAACTATTGAGGGTGAAGAACGAGAAAGAGAAACCTTCTAAACATGAGTGGTGCTGGGTGGCGTTCTTAAGGCTGAAGTTTCCAACACTTCAGCATATTTAAACGCACTCAACACTTCTTGGTCTTAGTTCCTCATTTTGTTTATAGGAAAGAATATTTCATGAGTAATGATACAATTCTATTCTTACACAAGAGCCAATGGGGTTTTCATTTCCTTTATTTGCTCAAGTGTTTTTTTATAAAGTTTTTCTCTTGAAAATATGACAAGAAGCCCTGTAAATTGAAAGAAAACTTCAAGCTTGATGAATAGGGTCAAATGAGAATCATTTCCAAATTACACCAAAGTATCAGCTGAAGAGGATATGACTACAAAGAGAGCAAAGTATTCGGTCTAACACCTGTCCTGTTCTCCTGCCAAGGGAACGTATGAATATTCATGTTATCTGAGGGTCAAGTCACAGAAGAAAGTGATTCATTTAGATAAGAAACATGAAACTATGTTCTGTAATAAATAGATTTCATAAATTAAAAAGAATTAAGTGAACAAACAACAAGACCACATGCTTCTATAAAATGGAAGAAATGCAGCTTTGAAACGTATAAGTATCTAAACGAATATGCACATTCATAAAATATGGAATATAAATTATATCTTATTTTGCATGAACTATATGTACTTGTCTTATATGCATTTCTAGATAAATGCCTGCATGTCTACACACAGATGAATTAAGAGAATGAACATATGCACATACTTTGAAAACTTGTACCACTCAGACAGGAAGACCCTTTGCTGATGGAAGGGCTGAGGTATCCCAACTCTGAGTCAGGTCTGGTGATCAATACATAGCACCTCCAATGCTTCCAAATACACTTGTCTTGCCCTAAACAGCATCCCACAGACCTATGTATATTTTCCCAGTTGCTTGATATCTTCTGGTAGCAATAAGCCATTTGGGTCTTAAGACCCTATACTGTGAATGGTATGGACTCTGCCCTCCTTCACTCTGATACTCTTCAGGGTATCTGTCCCATTATGAGGTTGACCAGATGCCTTAAAGAAGCCTGATCTTCATACTTCTGTGATTGCCTAGGTCTGTAACGTGGCTTTCTTGCAAACAGATGTCTGTGAACCAATCAGGCCACTGTATTCACAGATTTGGCTTCCAGAGTGGTGCTGACACTCTAATTTGACTCACTCACACTAGACATAAGATTCTTCAGGGTTCTGAATTCACTGTTTACTTGACCTCGGACTGGCCCATTATGTCTCTCAATGCTGTATTCCATTATAGATGCCTAGAGTAGTGGGGTATTATCAGTCTCTCTCTCTCTCTCTCTCTCTCTGTCTTTCTCTTATTGCTGCTTTTAATATGATCTACCCTTCCCCATCCCCACCCATGACCGGCTCCTTGTCACATCAGGTGGTCAGAAATGGACTCCACTAAGGTGTCTGAAGACTTGCTCCACAATGTCCATGGCCATGGCTCTTGACAATATATGTCCGCTCATCATTTTCCCTGCTGGTCTTTTCACAGAAATGGGAAAGCTCTTCTTGATGGGCTCTGAGGATCCTCTCTCACAGTCAAAACCAAAAGAGATCAGCAGGAATGCACTGATGTAACCCAAAGCATCCCGCAGAAGACACGGTTGAAAATATACATTATCCTCCAAAGTTCGCGGTGTTGACGGTAAGCAATAGCAGAAAATGAATTATCGTGTGCATTGTTCTGCACAGGTGCGTTCATGATCATCAACAGAGCAGCATGGTGGCAATCAATAATAGAGTACTTAGAAGCCACTCTCCCAGGGCGGCACAACGGAGGGCGAGAGGCTGTGAGCTCTGATGTGACCAGACTACACAGGTGGCTGTCAGTGGTCTGAAGAGAATATTGTCCACAGAGATCCAGCACACACAGGCACCAAGAGCTACAACACGTGCGGTTATGAATTGCCATCTCTTCCTTCTAGCAGATGCTACTCAGGGACAGCACATCTGACGGTGAAGAACCAGGGAAGTCATTCTTCTTAAGTGTCTCCCTTAGCCTATGGCAATTATCGGGAATGGCGGCCTCCCTTATGACATTTTCACGCGTGTTTACAATATATTTTGATCTTATTCACCCATTACCTTTTCTTGCCTCCCTCTCACGCCTAGCAATGCCCCCCTTCCCAACCACCTCTTTGACTTTCATTCATGCCTGTGTGCATGTTTTGTGTGTGTTTGTGTTTCACTAGGATTGTTTAAAGGACTGGGGGGTGGGGCTTGATCACAGGAGCGTGTGCACCTTCCCAGTAGCTTCATCACTGAAGAAAATGTCTCTTCCTCCTGCATCAATCACTATCTGCATATACATCCTCGGAGAGGGATGGGGATTCATGAGCCCCTCCTTCCAAGAGAAACTGATGACAGACCTCATCCTCCGCAGGTAATCACAACTGCTTTGAGTTTAAGAAAGCAGCAGTTACATCACGCCTGGAAGTCAGCTTTCCATACCACTCCTTTCTCTGGCTCTTACATTGCTTCTGCCCCTTCTTCTGCAATGTCCCCTGAGAGTTTGTAGGAGGGATGTGTGACACATGTCCCCTTTATACCTGGGAAGAGAAGTAGTTCTTGAAGCTGCATGGGAAGCCATGGTGCCTGGAGGTGACAAAGAATTTTCTCAAGCACTGACTATACAATGAGCAAATATGTAAGTATCACTTCTTGTCACCCTGGATCTTACTGACAAATGATTACACCACACAAATCCATGGTTTTTATGTTTTTAATAAAATTGTCTACATAGATGGGGCAGTAGTTTACAATTTATATATAATAATATGTTGCATAGTATTATATATAATATATGGGTGATTTTGATTCAACATTAGGAAAATCATCCTGATTCAAACAAACACTGTCAAAAGCTATCCCTGGTGTGACAAATTCTCTGACCACTTCTCAAGTTGTGAAGAAGATTGTTGGCAGATTCACTTATGGAATTCTGTAGAAATACACTGTCTCTTAAAATCAAAACAGACAAAAACTAGTTAGACTGTCTTGGTTGCCCATCAGGGAAAGCCCTGTGTACCAGGCATGCCCCCTTTTTTGCTATCTGCTATCTGAACATGAAATATTATAATTGTTTTAAACTATAACTGTAATTTGCCACTGTTCTGAATTGTACTGTAAATATCTAATAAGCAGGGTATCTCACGTGACCCCCGCTCCCAGTGGGTTGTAATCCACAGGTTGAGAACCACTGTGGGTCTAACAGTTCCATCACCCGGTAGTGCTATGGGCTATGGCCAAGCTTTTAATGTATGACATGTCACATGGATGACATTGTAGCACATCCATCTCTAAGCTGGTTGTCTGTCTCTAGATTCTTCATCAGAGACTTCCAGTGTCCTAACCCTACCCCATCCAGGCAAAGAAAACATTGTTAAAAAGGCATGCAATTTCTCCATATAGACTTCTTACATTCCTTTAAATCTGCCTATTGCTTTTTACATGGAAATGTTTATCTTTCAAACATCTGAAATTTTGTCTCCAAACATGCTGAATATCCTTGAAGAATATTTTAGGTCCTTTTACTGAGTCTGTGTTAAAACACTAACATCAACCCATGTCTGCCATGATCTGCACTGCTCAGGGATTGACCTAGCTGGGCAAAGGGAATGAAGAAAAGACAGACACAGACACGCATGCAGAAAGCTGGGATGAGGCGCCCTGTACAGTCTGCGGGGATGCACAAAGAGCAGCCTGGAAACTCGGTGGGTTTATTCTCTGAGGCAGGAATGAGAGGCTCGGTAGCTCATCTCACTAGGTGGTCTCTGCAGGGGCTCGGCCTCAGGGCGCAGCCATCCTGGAGAAGGAAACTGTTGTTGATACTTTGGGCACACACTGTCAACACTTGAACCAGAGAAAGCCTCATTATTCCTCTGAGCCAGACGCAGGGAAAGCCTTGCCTTTCCCATGAAGCATTGCAGTTCTTGACATGGCTAGGCTCATGCCAATGATACACATGTCTCTCACTGCTCTTCTTCATTTGCTTTTATCTTTATTCTTCTCGCTCCTTTTCTTCTCTTCTGGCCTCTCTTCTTGTTACCTTAGTTGGCTCGGTTTGGATTTGACTCTTGTGTTTGATATTTTTTTCCTGTTTGCAATCAGATCCAGCTCTGATTTTAATTCATGTGGAAGAAACATGGGGTTCGGCCTCTCATCGGTCACAGGACCTCTTTATCAGCTTTTCTTGATCCATAAAAAGTAGAAAGGCAAATGTCTCCTTTGCCAGCTTGTAAGTCAGACTCCACTGGGGCAACACACCATCACCCTCTAACATCACAGAACAGGTGTTATCAGAATCTTCTCGCTTTCCAGAAGTAGATGAATGATGGCCTTGGAGCCTCTGAGAGCCACTTGACACTTGTATCCAAGAAAAGATGCTCACATGCAGCTTCCTGATGCAGCAGTTTGATACGGAGCTCTCTTCTTTGAACTAGACTGAGCTTAAATAATTTCATAAGATGCTGATGGGAAACCACAGCTTGACATTCCAAGTCAACCCAGTCACTGGTGTCCAAGTCAACCCAGTCACTTGCGGGTGAGGATAGTCCCCTTGGGAAGAAACACCATGTCGTTTCAGGACATTCCTTTCTTCTTTGCTCTTTGACTTCTTTTCTTAGCTCTCTATGGTGAGCCGACTTGGAAAAAGAGGTCTACGAAACTGCCTGGCATCAAGCAATGGGCAATGGGTATCAGACCGAGGTTGTGAGTTTAATGAGCAGGAGACTATTGAAATCAGCCAATCAGAACAGATGCCAACTGACCATAAGTGGTGGTAAGTACTCACTGGGAGCAGTGCTGCCCATAGCGCCCTTCCATGCTGGTTTCAGTTATCTGTTGCTATGGCATCCTCTACTTCCTGTTTTCTTCCCAGAGAGATGGTTTCAGAGTCAGATGGATGGCTCCAAAATCTTTGGGACTGTTTGACTGCTACAAATAAGAGAGGAAAGCGAATGAAAGATTCAGACTTTCAGCCATTGGAAACTTTATGTGTTGGGGCCACATTCATCTCATTCATCCTCCATCTTCTGGAATGTCTGCGGCTTCCGGCCTATCGGATACTGCTTCGGACTTTCTCAGCCCAAAGCTCTCTGTTGCCTTGTATTGTGCTGCAGTGGGGCCTTGCCTTGACAGAATACCTATCTGCAAGGACTGGTTGGGTTATATCAGGACACATTGGGTAAGTCCTTAAATCCACTTTGGTCTCCAGAGGCCACAGGGATAAGGCATGGGGGTGGGTGCCAAGCTCTTTCTTCTTTCTTTTTCTTTCTTTCTTTCCATCTGTCTGTCTTCCTTTCTTTCTTTCAAAATTTATGTATTTATTTATTATTTATTTATACAGCATTCTGATTGCATGTGTGCCTGCACACCAGAAGAGGGCACCAGATCTCACAATAGATGGTCACCATGTGGTTGCTGGGAATTTGAACTCAGGATCTTTGGAAGAACAGCCAGTGTTCCTAACCTCTGAGCCATCTTTCCAGCTCTTTTTCCCCCCAGCTCTTTCACCAGCTGGTAAGGGGTAGGGCCAGCTCTCCCGCTCTCTTGCTCTCGGGCTGGCTTACCTCTACCTCTGCCACCAGCGCTAGCTCTACCGTGCTGCTTAGGCCAGGTTTATGACCCACTCCCCAGTGCTACAGCCAGTGGGGCCAGCTCAGGGCCAGCGAGCAGCTTGCTGCAGACAGCAAGGGGCAAGGGGGCAGGGCATCTCTTCCTTATCCATACCACTGCAGGGTGGGCTAGGCTTTTCTGTGTGTGGTGGCCGGCTGTGGACAGGGCCAAGTCAGCACACTGCCTTAGGTTGCAGGCCAGACCAGGGAATCTGCATGGCCTTTGGAGGTTACACAGGCCATAGGAATACAGACCCAGACATGGTCCCTGACAATAGCGTGGGCCTCAATCTCTCCTTCCAGATGCGTTATTCAAACCCACCTCTCTCACTCCCAATTTAGCATAAACCCTATTCACAAAATACCAGGCTATTAAGCTCTCAGAGTTCAAGCCCTACAGAAGTCTCAGCAGTACTCTCACACAGAGAGTACTGTCACCCTTAAAGACTTTAGGAAATAAATTCAGAGACTCACTGACCTCAGCAATGTTAGCTTTCCCACAAATCATGAATTCTGTTGTAATAAGTAAGACCATCAAACTATGCACTGCATTCATCCTGGGAGAGGTTCTTCCAAAACCCAAGATGGGTCAGTATGCCCTAAAAATAACCTGTTCAGGGCTGGTGTGGTAGATTAGTGTTAGTCAGGGGCTCTGGTGGCCGAGCCTGACAAACTGGATTTTTTTTGATCCCCAGAAAGTCATCTCCGATCTCCATGCATGCATCAGGATATTGTCCCATGCCCTATCACCAATCAATAGTCTCTGGGAGAAGACTGACTGAAAAGGGTGTCTGGTCTCCTAGTAAAAGGAGCATCAGCATCCTTATCCATTTTATGGGCAGGCAAATGCAGCATGTCACCTTTACTGATCTTCACTTGACGCTTCAGTGGGAGCGTCCAGCTGGACCAACAGAAAAAGGTTGGTTCTTACGTTTGTGTAGCCTGACTGAGTACAAGAAACTCTGTCGCTGATCCCACTTGACCCTGAAAATAAGCGCTGCCGTAAATGAGGCAGATATTATTATCAACCCTCTTACATGATTAATAAGACTGATGCTCAGAAAGATTGCATCTCATGAGAGGTCACACAGCTAATAAGCAATATTCTGGGACAGACACAAATCCAGTTGTTCATATTCCAAACCCTTCTTTCTTTCCACCAAAGCACTACATGCACATTCAGTTATAAAACACACATTGGACAACTATGACAATCCCCTTGTTAAGACCAAACCTATCTACCAAAAATTTAATCATTTTCTTTTTGCATGTCTAGCGAAGTTCAGAGCAGAGAGCTACCACTCGAGTGTTTATAACTTCTCAGTCTCCTTTTGTGAGATAATATGGCTGATTCTGAACAAGAAGTTGTCAACAGAAAAGGTGCCTGGCACTCTTAAATCTGTAGGATGGCATTACGGTCATAGTCCACCATCCTGTTTTTCTGATCTCACTGACTACCCAGACCCACAAGTACAAGGAGAATCATATTATTGAAAGTAAGTAGATGCTGATGTTCCCATGATATACACGGGCTTTGCATGGGAAAGCCTCTAACCTGTTGGTGATATCACACTTTGATATCACACTGGTGATTTCTCCTGATCTATTCAAAGAGAAAAAAAATCACACCTCGGAGACAGAGGCATCAAAATATCTGACAGTGAAAAGTCTTTCTTGATGGCCCAAAGATTCAAGAAAAAGTCCAGGCCAGTGAAGGACACATGCACACCACAAATTCCATTTAAAATTAAATGTTACCTGAGTAAGACAGGGGTCAGTCCTTGAAAAGAGGAAGCATACCTGGGATTCTCCTTAAGAACACGAAGTTGCAAGTAAAATTAGGGACACAAGTAAATACTTATTGAATCACAACAATTGCAAACTGTAAAATCTGACAAGCACTATAACCCAACAAATTCCAAAATAATAACATTTTTAGACTTGGTTACTTTTAATTTATGTGTTTAGGTGTTTTGCCTGCGTGTATGTGTGCCTGGTACTTGCAGAGGCCAGAAGAGAGCACTGGATTCCTTGGAACTGGAGTTACAGGTAGTTGTAAGCTACTATGTGAGCACAGGGGACAGAACCCTGAACCTCCACAACAGTGGTTCTCAACATGTGGGCCTCAATCCCATTGAGGTCATATGTCATATATTTAAATTACGACTCATAAGAGTAGCAAAATATCATGAGTTGGCGACAAAATTTTATGGTTGGGGGTCACCACAACATGAAGAACTGTATTAAAGGGTCGCAGCATTAGGAAGGTTGAGAGCCACTGTTCCACAAGATCAGTAAGCATTCTGACCACTGAACTATCTTTCTAACCCCAGAAGCGAGCAAAGCCGTAAACTCGCGTCCCATTGTCGCCACACTAAACGTAGCCTGAGTTGTGCTCCAGTGCGGCAGATTACGGCCAAGCCAACCAGTTCATGGCCTCCCTACATTTGATAGGAGGACTATTATACAATGGGAAGTGGGAAAACTAAATTTGTGAACCTAGCCACTCCCAACTAAGGCACCTAGAAGTTTTCCTTGGGGGGGGGGTCAGTGTTTTAGTAAACCTAGACTGGCCTCTTAAGCCCATAGAATCATGGTTTTGGGGATCAGATGCTCCATTCTCAAATTGCAAACCTCATCAGGAAACCCTGAATTGGCTTCATGACCATTTCTGTTGAAAAATCAACTTTTTCTTTTGTTCTGTTTTGGTTTTGGTTTTTCAAGACAGGGTTTCTCTATGTAGCTCTGGCTATCCTGGACTCACTTTGTATAACCAGGCTGGTCTCAAACTCATAGAGATCCACCTGCCTCTGCTGGATTAGAGGTGTGCACTACCATGCCTGGCAAAAAATTGACTTTTTTATAATGCTTTTATCAGGAGAAAAATTCTTAAACTGAGACCATAACTTCAGTCAGTCACCATCAATCCCTCCCTCTCTTTCTGAGTATGTTTCACTCTCTTTCTCTCTCTCTTCCTGACTCACCCTACCCATATCTCTGTCTTTGTATATGTATGGCACAGTCTATGAGCTAACAATAATTTTGACTTTAGTGACTGTCCTCAGGAGGCAAGAGTTAGCCCCAGTTTCCCTGAGGTTTATTGGAAATCTAGACATCACTGATAAGTACAGAAACACTTCAAAGAGAAACATTAAATCAAATATAAAACTTGGAATTTTGCAACAAATTATAGGTATTGAACTGGAAGGTAGGCTGAGATTATCACTTAGAAAGGTTAGATAGCTATTACGAATAAAGCTGCTATAAACATGGTTGAACAAATGTCCCTGTATACTTGAGTATCTTTTGGATATATGCCTAGGAATGGTATAGCTGGATCTTGAGGAAGTGCTATTCCTAATTGTCTGAAAAAGCACCAGATTGATTTCCAAAGTGGTTGTACAAGTTTACATTCACACCAGCAATGGAGGAGGGTTCTCCTTTCTCCACATCCTCTCCAGCATGTGTTGTCACTGGAGTTTTTGATCTTAGCCATTCTTATGAGTGTAAGGTGAAATCTGAGGGTCGTTTTGATTTGCATTTCCTGAATGACTAAGGACATTGAGCATCTCTTTAAGTGTTTGTCTGCCATTCAATGTTCCTCTATTGAAAATTCTGTTTAGCACTGTACCCCATTTTTAATTGGATTACTTCATTTGTTGCTTTGTAACTTCTTGATTTCTTTAAATATTCTGGATATTAGCCCTCTTCAGATATAGGGTTGGTGAAGATCCTTTCCCAGTCTGTAGGCTGTTGTTTTGTTCTGATGACAGTGTCCTTTGCTTTACAGAAGATTTTCAGTTTCATGAGGTCCCATTTATTGATTTTTGATCACAGAGTCTGTGCTGTTGTTCTCTTCAGGAAGTTGTCTCCTGTGCCAATGAGTTCTAGGCTCTTTCCCACTTTTTCATCTAACAGGTTTAATATGTCTAGTTTTATGTTGCAGTCTTTGATCCACTTGGACTTTAGTTTTGTACAGGGTGATAAGTATGGATCTTATTTGCATTTTTCTACATGTAGACATCCAGTTAGACCAGCATCATTTGTTGAAGATGCTGTCTTTTTTCCATTGTATGGTTTTGGCATCTTTGTCAAAAATCAGGTGTCCGTAGGTGTATGGGTTTATTTCTGGGTCTTTGATTCCATTGATCTACCAATCTGTTTCTATGCCAGTACCATGCAGTTTTTATTACTTTTTTTTTATAGTACAGCTTGAGACCAGGGATGGAGATACCTCCAGAAGATCTTTTATTGTTTAGCTATTCTGGGTTTCTTGTTATTCCATATGAAGTTGAGAATTTTTCTTTCAAGGTATGTGGAAACAACCCAGATGTCCCTCAACTTAGGAATGGATACAGAAATTGTGGTACATTTACATGATGGAATACTACTCAGCAATAAAAACACAAGGGAATCATGAAATTTGCAGGCAAATGGTGGGAACTAGAAAAGATCACTGTGAGTGAGGTATCCCAGAAGCAGAAAGACACAAATGGTATATACTCACTTATAAGTGAATATTAGACATATAATTAAGATAAACATACTAAAATCTATACACCTAAAGAAGCTAAGCAAGAAGGAGGCCCATGGATAAGATGCTCAATCCTCATTCAGAAAGGTAAACAGGATAGGCATCAGAAGAGGACAGAAGCCTACCACAGAGAGCCTCTGAAAGACTACCCAGCAGGGTATCAAAGCAGAGGCTGAGACTCACAGCCAAATTTTGGGTAGACTGCAGAGAATATTATGAAAGAAGGAGATAGAAAGACCTGAAGGGAACAGGAGCTTTACAAGGAGAGCAACAGAACCAAAAAATCTGGGCCCAGGATTCTTTTCTGAGACTGATACTCTAACAAAGGACCATGCATGGAGATAACCTAGAACCCCTGTATAGATGTTGCACATAGACTCAGTCTTCAAGTGGGCAGGGGCTGTCTCTGGCATGAACTCAGTGGCAGGCTCTTTGCTGACTTCCCCCTGAGGGGGGTGGGGTGAAGCCTTACTAGGCCACAGAGGAACACAATGCAGCCAGTCCTGATGAGACCTGATAGGCTAGAGTCAGAGGGAAGGGGAGGGAGCCTATCAGTGGACTGGGGGAAGGACATGGGAGGAGAAGAGGGAGGGAGAGTGGGATTGAGAGGGGACAAGGGAGGGGCCCACAGCCAGAACATAAAAATTGAATAAATTGTAATTAAAATTTTTTAATTAAAAATAAATAAGTACAACAAGAAAGAAAGAAGAGAAGAGAGAAGAGAAGAGAAGAGGAGAGAAGAGAAGAGAAGAGAAGAGAAGAGAAGAGAAGAGAAGAGAAGAGAAGAGAAGAGAAGAGAAGAGAAGAGAAGAGAAGAGAAAAAAGAAAGGTTAGAACATAGGCAAGTGTCTGGGGAAAGTCCATGAGGAAGAAATGTGATTGACAAGTCTCAAATGAGGACAGAGCTTTTGTCTCCTGCTAGCTACAGCCCCATTGCACATAGGACAGACTAACACTTGGGGCTTGAATGAAAGCAAGGAAGGAAGTGGGGAAAGGAGGATGGTTTGCCTGGTTTCCCTTTGCTTTAGGTAAACCACAAGCCAGGCTCTTAACTTCCTCACCCATGAAATAAGGATTAAAAACAGCACCTCCCTCACGAAGGTGTTTTGGAAATTATGCCAGTTAATATAAGTAAATTATTCACAAGGGAACCTGGTGCTCAATATACAATGACTGAGCTTCATGTCAGTCAGAGCATCCAACAGGTGACGATAGTGTTGCTGATCAGTACGAAGAGAAGGGAGCCCAGTGCAGACGATTGATGGGAAATCTGCCCGAGGCCCTGAGATGTCTGTCCTAAACATCCACTTTTGTAGGAGAATCAGATCTCAGATTTGACTCATGGGCTGGAGGGAGAGGAAGAGGGTGCCCCGTGACGTGGCAGGAAGACCCATCTCAGGCCCCAGCTGGGTGAATGCAATCAATAACATCCTGTCAGGAACTTTTTGTGGTCTCATGTAAATTTAGGCTACCTGAATAAAAGATAAAAAGCTGTCATTTCCTCTCTCATCACGTAGCATGATGATTTATCTATTCCTTTGAAAGAACCAAACCAAACAGAAAGCAGTCGCTTAAGTGTCCCTGGTTATGTGTGCCCATTGTGAAACATGGGTAGGGTGGTGCAAGATGCCAGGATTATTTTTAGTTCTGTGGCAGGGAGGAACCTACAGAAAATGGATGTGATCCATGACAGTGGGAAGGGCAAGGCCTCATAAGTTCTTTGAAGGTAGTCTAGGAGGAAAATAGTGTCATGGGCTGTTTCACCAACCCTAAACTGAAGGAATGATGATAGATGCTTTCCAGTTAGCTGTCACAAAACAGTAGGGAACGGATGGCCCTGGACACAGCAGCCCCTATGCTTGCACCCAGTCAGTTGCAGGATCTTTTAAAACCTTTAACTCGACTTGGAAGGTTCATAGAAACTTTTGCTTCTCAAAAACATTGTTTATTGTTTACTTATCAAATCCACAATCTTCAAAGATATTCAGGCTCACAAAGGAAATGTGGAAAATGACCAAGGGAGAACTGAGGGCTATTTTCACATCTAGACAAGCCCTTGTAATGAATGAGTCCTTGAAAATGGGGTAAGGCTGAGGCCTGGCCTTGTGAACCATGCTCTGCATGAAAGATCAATTCACAGCTTGTCTCTTGAGTTCTGGCATGCTGATCTTTGTCTGAGGAGCAGAGAGGGTTACATCCAGCACTGTGTATGCTGAAACCCCCGAGAGGACAGGCAGCAGAGAGCAGTGTGGAGACCATTCTGAGGCAAAGCACCAATGGCATCCTTGCTTGGGCTCAGCCTGAAGGCTCCTCAGATCTTCAGATGAAAACTGAGGTTGACACCATGTGGCGGGACCTTCAGGGCCTCAGCTCTCACGGTGATCTATCAGGAGGTGAGGGCTTTGCTTCTCCGTTATGCCTCAGCCCCGTTTCTGAAAACCTTACGTTTCAGTTCATTTGTAGAAATGATGCCCCCATCTTTCAAGCTGACTGGGTTACAGCAATCTGTACGTACTTCTCACACAAGGCCAATAGTCACTGAAGATTTAAAATTATATCCACTCAAATGGCAATCATCAACAAGAACCAGGCACGAAGATCTTGTCTGAGAAGGCAAACAGACCTTCTGGAAGAACTTGACTTAACTATAATTAGGACCAGGAAAAAGTCGTATGAACTCAGTGAGTCTGAGTTTCCTTAACTACCTGAGGGTCTGATAACCTACACTTTGCAGCAGAACCATGGGAAACGGTGTGAGTCAGTTCATTAGCATGGGGCCAAAGAAACAGGAGTAGCTGAGCAAACATAATTATTATTGCTTTAATTATATTTTGTTGTTGGGAGGACCGTGTGTGTGCCATGGAGAACACGTGGAGGTGGGAGAACAACTTACAAAGTTGGCTTTCTCTGTCTACCATGTGGGTTCTAGGCGCTGAAGTCAGGATGTCAGTCTTGGTGGCAAATACCTCCCACCTCTGAACCATCTCCCTGGCCCACACTTATTGTTACAGTCAATCTGAAGGCTTTTAAAGAATTCAACAGATAGCACAGGTCTAAGATCTATTACTGAAGGACCAAAACTTAGTTGTGTGATTTAAGCCAATCAGCCAGACTCAGTTTCCTTATCCACTGATTAAGACAGTAGCTGCATTGTTGTATAACACTGACAACTGCCCCCAAAAGTATATTTTTAAAATAATTAAAAAGACTGAATACAGTAATATTAATGTCCTTATCACTGCTGGTGCTATTAAGATGATCACATTTACTTTGAGTTTGAGGTGATGGTTTTTCTATCCTAATTTTTGGTATGATGATCCAGCTGGAATCGGCCAGTGTAGGGCGCCTGAGGCTGGGTATGTTATTCATGTGGTTGTTTCTGGACTAAGGTTTTAGCCATTCTAGATACAGTATGGCGGGTGCCGCTGTGTAACTGAGCAATTTCTCCTCCTGGAAACATCAGAAGAAAATCCCTACCTGTGGAGCAGCTGGGTTCTACCCTTTCACGTCGATGTTGCCCTTGTTGACCTTTTCCTCATGTACCTTGTCTCCAGCAGTCTCTGTAGGGTGAGGAGTGGAACAAAAAGCCCTCTCATCCATGACATGTGTCCCCTGACTCCGGTAGGTACCTGAAGCTGCAGCTGGTACCAGACCCTTTATGGACTATGTACGTGAACCTATGATGAAGCTGAATTTACAAACTAGCACAGTAAGATGTCAGCAATGATAGTAAAGTAGAGTAATTGCCACATGTACTGTGACAGCGATTACGTGGGTTCTCTCTCTCTCTCTCTCTCTCTCTCTCTCTCTGTGTGTGTGTGTGTGTTCTTAATACTGTACTAACAGTCCCTTCTTGTGATGATCTGAGATGAGACAATGTTCACACAATAAGGTGATGTGACGTTAAAGAGGGCATTGTGACAACACACCAGGCTACCATGAAAGCCTTCCTGGAACACAAACTGACCACCAGTTGCCCTGAGAGGCCCCAAAATAGCAAAGCCACTCTAGGAAGGTAGCTTGCAAAGTGGGGACATGCTGGAAAGGACAGTTCATACCCGTTGCTGGAGAGAACAGGGTAAAAAGGACGATCTTTGAACCTTCTATGTTCCCTCCCACTCCTTCTCTTCACAAACTATTGCTTAACTCTAACCTCTGACATCTTTTTTATCTACCTGTCTGAACTTAGCAAAATGATGGAGAATCCTGAGTTTCCCTCTCTGTCGAATGAGATAACTCCATAATGATAATTATAGCAATTATAATAGCAATTACAGTAACTAACACTGAAAACATACAGTATCCCAGGCATTACCCAAAGGGCTTTGCAGACACTTCATCTCATGGTCTCGATGGGGCTCCTGTCATTCCGTCTTGTTTAGAGAGAAGGAAGTCACTGCACAGAATGAAACAACTTGCTTAAGAAGACTTCTTAGTTTGTGGTTAACTGAAGCAGGGGACCAAAGGCTACAGCACCTCAATGTTTCTAAATTCTCTGGCCTTCGTCCCTAAAACCAACGTCCTGAATATCGCTTTGGAATGAAAAAGTCTTCACACAGGCTATTTCTCACCTTGAGCTACTGACAGGTGGAGCTGCCTGCAGAATTAAGCTCTCTCTCTCTCTCCCTCTCTCTCTCTCTGGGCCACGCCCATTTGTGACATGCATTGTTACCACTTAGAGTAATAAAATGACTCCTATTCGTAAGCATTCGGCTTCCCAAGGCACTCCTGAGGACATAGACATGCTTGCTGTTAGGGTGGCCAGATTAACCACCTGATACAACAGGTGATCAACAGCCCACAGAACCTTCAGAGTACCCAGGAGAACGCCATCTTTTCAAACAAAAAGAAAACATCATTTTCAAGACAAAAGAGATATTGTGATAGAGAATGATAATATTTGTTTGTCAAAGAGTCATAAGGTTCAGTTATTTGTGTATTTACCTTCATGGGGATCAGGACCATAACGGCAAACGCACCCAGTGTTCTTGAAAATCCTAACGTGTCCCACCTGTTGGCCCTCCTCCTCATAGGAGCTCTGTGTCTCTCAGACAATTCTCCATCACACCTTTCTTTGCAGTCCCCACCATCACGCTGCTTCAGTTTTGCAACCTCTGGCTGCACTCTGTGAATTTCAAGTGCAACAGGAAGGTCCGGCTAGAACGTCACTAAAGCTTTATCATGTAGGCAATGCAGACAGACAAAAAGACAGACAGACAGACAGGGCCCTGATGTCAGAGAGGCGATCTCCTTCCCAGTCTCAGTGTGACATCTATATCACTCACCAGAAGAACGCTTTCTGGCTACAAGCTATCTAGCCACTAGAACATGGCCCTCAGCCAAAGGCTATTACAGAGAGGAGGTTTAAAGTGGCAAGAGGCTGTGTCTTAGCTACAGAGCAGCGCGTGATCTGAAATCTGAAATTCTAGGAAACAGAACTTTCCCAAGGGGCAATGACAGTCCTACATGGCCTGGAGTCAAGCTCTGGGGAAAAACTCCCTGTAAAATGAGCCGGATTTGCATCCCTTCCCTATATTCATTGTCTAAGATCTGTTCAGCAAGTTCAGAACTCCAATGTTGATACAAAATACTAGAAAGCTGAAGGCAGAAGGCAGGTGCCTTTTAATCCGAGGTCTCATTAAGACTTGCGCACTCGAGCTTCTGTTCTGTTTGGACTTGAATAACCTTTATCTCCAAGTCCATCCTGTAGGGAATGAACTCAAAGTTCTCTCTGCCTCACAGTTCACAGGAGGAAGGAAACGGACCACTGCTTTTCACATTTCCTAGTGTAAGATAGAATGCTGAAAATGGAGAGAGAGGCAGACCTCTGTAAGTTCAAGGCCAGCCTGGTCTACAGAGCGAGTTCCAGGACAGGCAGGGATACACAGAGAAATCCTGTCCCAAAAATACTTCTAAAATGAAAAAAGAAAGGAAAATGGAGAGCGAAAGCACAGGCCTCACTATGGAGGGACAATCAGGGGGACTTGGGCTATAGGGACAGGCCCAGACACATTGGAACAAAATCTCTTTGGCAAACCGAAGTGACCGCTCAGCCAGTTCTTGTCCCAAACCTAGCATGCCTCTGCCCTTTGCACTGAACCTGGTGAAAGAAAGCCTCAGCCAAATCCAACACTGACAACAGAGTGAGGGGCACATTAGGAGCGTCAGAGACACTGGGTGCTCTTGTTTGCAGGGCTCTGTCCTTCACAAAGGTAAATACATAAATAATCTAGTTTTTGCTACCCTGGTATACAGACAGTTGCCCTATTATGATCAATCACCTTTCCTTCAACCTGAAAGCTCATTTCTTCATTTTCTTGACTGAAAATAAATTGAACCATTTGCACGGGTACCCTGAATGTCTTGTGTGACATAGGTACTATGCCCATTTTCCTGGGTGGATACAACAGCCATGATGACAGAAAACAAGAGGAGTCGGGAAACTTTATGTCAGCAGCTGCTTTCTCAGCTGCAGGAGAGATTTCATTGTGCCCACAAGGCTGAAAGGGCAACAACAACAAAATTATTTTTTTTTAATATTCTGTTCTGTTCATCCACTAATTTGGTCAAAAATAGCTCTGGGGTTTGTTCAGCACAATTTGACCTTCATAATCACACAGATGATTACGGGGTCCCATTAGAACTTTCAAAGTACAAAAGGGGCCCTCAGACAGTCTACCATAATAAAAACAAGCTCATAAAAGTCCCACACATTTCGCATAGGCCTTTGATAACCCATGGCACAATAATGACCTTGAGTAACTCACAGCCTGTACCACATTTTAACCAGTCCTTTAGAGGAAAAGGGTTGCTTTTTTTTTTTTTTTTTTTTTAAGTCTTATTATCTCTGTCTAGTCACCCAGAGCCTTACAAGGAAAAATAAATTTGTTTATGAAAAGATCTGTGAATCATCAGAAATGACCCCTTTCTTCTCTGGCGCCTTCTTCTAAGGCAGGTATATCAGACAAGAAACATGATGGCAACCTGGTCTCCTACGCCTGACCTCAACCCATCTGTCTGGAATCCTCATCTCTTTTTCCCTCTGGCCTTAGTCTCTGTTCAGTAAGGCCAGAGGCTTGACCTAGGGTCATCAGAGGGAGCCTAAAATTTACACATGTGTTTCAGGGCCTCTGGGGGAGCCAAGAAGAGAGGGATGCCCTCAAACAGAGCACATCCTTCCACCCTTCAGAGACCAGAGTCTTAATGATCTTTCAAAGCTGGGGCAGAAAGTCATCAAATGGGATGGTTTCTGAGATACCCTTCATTCTGACCATGCTATAACTCTACAACTGCCATCAGCTTGCTCCGGTGTGTTCCTTTCAGGTTGGCCTGTCGGTGGGGGTGTCTGAAGACACCTTTCCTAACCTACAGCTTTTCGTGAGTTAATGTGGAATACGTTACCCCCGATTATAGAAAAGAACATTGTGCTGAAGCCAGGTATGAAATCTTAACGTGGGAACAGCAGGAATGCAATCATGGAGAGATCAGAGTAGACTGTGTGCCAACAAGGAGTGTGGAGCAGCAGGATCAGTGGAGATCTCAGCCAGGATGGGCACTCAAAAACCCCAGGCAAGGGCACTGGGAGTCCTAACTGCACATCCTTCACATGTCCATCGTAATCCATACACAGGACTAAGAAAGTCCCCGTTTGCCATCTGCAAGACAGAGCCTTAGAGTGGCTAAATGGTGACCGGGGATCATGCAAGTCATCAAGCCTAGAGTCAAGGAAGTGGGGGGCGGGGGCTGCCAAAGGAGGAGATGAAAGAGAAGATTAAATTTTCTGACCCTATTTCTCCTTTTGTTCAAGTCACATGTTGAGCTCCACAGTCAGCCAAGCACCTAACACTTGATCCCATTTCTGCAGCAGCCTGGGGCTGGGAAGACACCAGAAATTAGTCAATACCCTTCCAGGAGGCTTTGTGAGTGCGTGCATGCGTGCGTGCATGCGTGCGTGCAGATATGGTGGAGCTGTCCACCCAAACCCATGGTAGGAACACACTTCTCCCCTTCTTTTAATTTACCAGTCTACCTCTGTTTCCCCAGACCCTGACAGCTGGCAGCCTGTCCCACAGTAGTTGGCCCAGCCTGGCTTCCTGGGGTCCAAACAAACTAAGAGATGTGTCACTTGAGGAAGAAATGAGTTTGTTTATATCACTGGGAGCTGTGGGGGTGCTTGTTACCCCAGCAGCACCTGACTCATACTGAATTATGCAGTAATCATGCACGAAAGCAGAAAGATTAAGAAAGCCAGAGTTTTGTGTCAGTCATAATCCTCATTGATTCAGCAACTCTTCTAAAGAAAGAAGGTTTTATTGTTTTTTCCCCTCCGTTTTGAGACCCAGCAAAAGGTATTTTGCTTGCCTCCTATCCTGTGACCAGCAGGCTTCCATTATCTAATGTAAGAGTATAAATGCAAATGAACTCCATCAATAGGATTGATTGTTAATTAAAACTCCCCTGAGAGTCCTGCAATATAAGCTATTAAACCTGAATAGACACTCCTGGCATATTTATTTTTTAAATCAATGTCTTAAAAAACTATGACAAACCCAGACAGAAGCGGGAGGCAGGAGTAGGGGAGAAACTCAGACTAGAAAAGAAAATTTTGAAGTTGCTTCTCCTCCCTGACACCTGCCTGTTTTTTGTTTATTTGTTTGTTGTTTTGTTACTTTTTTAGAGCCATTGTCAACTTCTTTGACTTCATAGGGCTGTACTATACTTTCAATCATCTCTCCATTTTGACCTTTTATCCTTCTGTGATTATTTAAAATATCACTGCATTTCAAACTGTATTTCTTTGCTCTCTCTATCCTGTCTCCTCTGAAGTCACAAAGCTAGGTTACAGGTGACCAAGATACCACTGTGTACAGAATACACCCAGTCTGAGTCCTCCCTGAGTCCTGTGGGGTAAGCATTCCTTCCTGCTCAAGCTCTGACAGGGATGTAAGGCAGGCAGAGATTAGGGACTAGAGTTACTCAAACCTCACAGCCAAAAGCTAAGGGCATCAGGCGGCATGTCTCTGGTAAGTAGCTTCAGCTTCTGAGACCTCAGCCCCACATTTGTGGCCCCATGGAGCAGTCAGTCAGGAAGGGGACAGGTGTACAGGGCACCTGTACAGGCAGACAGACAGAAAAACAGGACATAAAGGCCACCCTCCCCCGAGAACAAACTGTGAGGCTGGAGGCAGCCAGCCAGAGCCCTTTGTCCTCAGGCACTTCTACAGAAAGTTCTTAAAATAGTGCTTGACCAGGCTGGGAAAGGCAGGTATCCTGTGAGCCTGCCTGCTGAGATTCTGGATGCCACAGAAGCTCATGCTCAGGAAAAGGCAGCCAGGTCTGGGCCTGGCTCTGTCAGCTGCTAGCTATGTCAGGGCAGCTGAGTGGGACCTAGACAGCAGACAGCAATTACATGGCCAAGCAAGGCTCCATTCTGTTCATGCTATTTACTCACTTGGCCCAAAGATGACAAGTGGCCCTGCTGTCATCCTACATTTCAGAGAAAGCACAGACAGGAAGTGAAAGAGCCAAGATTTAGTGCAGCAATTTCCTTTCTTTGGGCCTCAGTTTACTCCTCTATATAAACAAGAAAGTTGAGTCTGATGATCCCAAAACTCAATTCCATTTCTCCTATTGGGCTTCCCCAATCTGCTTCCAAATTCTGTCTGCAAATTCACAAACACCCGGAGAAAGTGAGGTATCCAGTCTTCACTCACTTAAATCTGTAGGGTTTGTACCCCACACTCCCCTTTTTCCACTGTTGTTCCAGTTGGCCAGAGGGAACAGACTGTGGTCCAAACAACTACATTGTTTCTTAAGTCTATTAGCATTAGAGAGTACATGGTACCAACTCTTCTATAAGATTAATCCAAATGACAGAGGCAATAGTGAGAAAAAAGACTGGTATTCAATCATATTCCACCATCCTTGATGCAATAAAATAAAGCAACTCTCCTCATCCTGGTAGGTGGGTTGACATTTGAGGAGGCAGCATGGGATTAAGACCAATGTCAGCTCTCCATAGCACTGAAAAAGATAACCATGGCCTGGGAGGGGTGGTTGGACCTGTGGAACTCCTGGTCCAACGTCACAATTCGTTCACAATTTAAAATCAACAGGCCAACAAAGTAACACTCGCAAATTAATTAGCTTCCTCTAGGATCTCAGGGTTCCCTGGCCCTAAACAGGAAACCCCAGAAGTCCCCATCTTCAGGAAAGAACAGAATTCAATAGGAGCCTTGCTAAAAATGTTGAGTCCTGGGCCTACCTGTGAAAATGGTAAAATCGTAGCATGGTCTTTGGTGAAGTGTGATAATTTTAGCCTGTCTCCCTAACCCAGCCATCATTCATAGCTTGTGGACCATACTTTGGAGGTATGAAGTCTGGTCTGTGTATGAGGCCCATCACTCATATTTGAGAGAGATGTGGACTTCAGCTGCTATTTTGGGCAAGCACAAGCCAGCCTTGGAAAGCAAGATGACAGATACAATTAAGGCCTGTTTTATCTGGAGTAGAGGTAGGATGTGTGTTTGTTAATTAAGACTTTGAAAACTTTGAAACTGTGGTACACAATGGCTGTGACCTTCATGTCATTCCAGTCATGGCCAGGTCTAGCTGCACAACCAACCATTTCAATGATCACTGGTTTGGGGCCAAGATTTTGAAAGGCCATAGAGGGGTTCGCCTCTGCTCTGCTCAGTGAGATCTAAGGTGGCAGTGGAGAGAACTGATAACCCATGGTGACTCAGCTTCAAGAGCATCTTTAATTCACATCTTTAATTTCTGGGAGGTGTTACCTGCCCTTCACCCCAGCCAGGAGCCTTGTAACCCACATGCTGGCTCAGCCTCCGAAGAGGAGGGTCTCAAGAGTCCCAGGAGGAAGCTTCTTGACTTTTCATGACTGAACATCACTTCCATCATGGCCACATAGGAGCCTAAGGAGGAGAATGTTGGTCTCAACACTCAATAAAACAAGCATCAAAGTCTGGGGGGTAGAATGGCAGGAAAGAAGGAGGGAGGCCAGTGGGAAGGCTACCACCCAGAACATGCCAAGAGTCGGTGACGCTCTTAACCCCTACATCTCAAGAAGAGCCTGGGATGGGAGGAAGCATGCCCGACCCCCACCTTCAGACAATTTTGCAGTGCAGCACTTGTTTGGGCTTTCTTCCACCCACGCGCACCAAAAAGTAAAAATGAAAACAATCCTATATACCCTTTCAGGCCCTTTCTAGGTCACCTTCTCTGGAACATCTTTCCTGGTGGTCCTTAAGGTCCTTCAGAATCCCCAGAGTTGTACTTGTACCCCTCTTTTACATAAACCACTTTTCACCTCTGCCAAGCACCGCCATAATCGGAGAATCCCCTCACTCCTGCACCACATTCTTTCCTCGGCCCCCAGCCCACCCAGAAGTGTGCCTAAGAAGAAAAACAAGATGAAAGGTCTACCTAGTTCTGGAAGAAGCTAGATTCTTGGGTTGGCGTTGAGAGGTGGTAAAGAAATCAAGTGCTGATGGGAAGTGGAGATGAGTCAGGTGTGATTGCCACTGTCCAATAGCTCTCCCTCAGCTGCTCCTCAAAACCTTTTTAATATATTTTATAATATGACTGTATACACACACACACACACACACACACAGATACATACACACACACACACATCCCCTCACATACACATACATAAACACAAGCATACGCAGCTATTTGATAGCATTATGAGACTCCACGATGGATGCATGATTTCAGATACCCTTAAAGAATTGTTTACATTTCAATAGATATACCCTTACATTTCAATAAATATACCCAGAAAAATCTGTGCAGTCTGGCTCCTTCTCCAAGAGCATGCTCTATACCTTACTTTGTGTGTCTCCCCGGAATTGATTCCATTGGAGACCACGAAGAAGCCTGTGGTGACCTGGTCCTGTGGTGACCAGAAGAAGCCAGGGCAAGATGGCAGCAAGGGCCTGAAAAATAGCAGGATTCAAATCGTTTCCTTACATGTTCCCTGGGCCACCCCCTCGGCTTCACCTTCTCTTGGGCTATCTTTATGATTCCCTGTGTTGTTTATGCTACAGCTGATTTTATTTTGCCTTTTTAAAAGATTTGTTTTACGTGTATGAATACTTTGCCTGCACTAAAGCATGCCTGTGCCTCAGAGGTCATAAAATGGGCTCAGAACTCCTGGAACTAGACTTACAGATGGTTGTGAGCCACCGCCATAATCTTAATCACAGACATATGGCTTTTCTTCAGGGCCCATATTGTTTTTTCTTGAGACAGGCTCTCTCTGTGTAATGTACCTTAGCCACTAACTTTCAATGTTTCTGCCTCAGCTTCCTAATTACAGACAAGTACCGCAGCGTTAGCAAATCGCCAATGCTTGGTGCACTGTAAGCCTTCCACAGATGTCAGCTGCTGGAATTATTTCTCAGTCAAATGGCAGGGGGAGGGTTCCCATAGCCCTCAGAGATCCATGAGCCATGAGGAGCATGGATACTGGCCCCGGAGAGCATGAGAGTGTTCCCCCCACAGTGTGGGATGGCAGCCAGTGGCTGTCCAGATGATACCGAGAAACAGTTTATCTGGACAGACTTGCTTAGTCCTGGATGTAGCCTCCATCCTTTCCTCTTGTTCCCCTTGGTCTCTCCTGTCCCCAGGGCCTCGGCTGGTAAAGCGGCTGCTGGGGAACGTGGGCTGTGACAGCTCAGGAGCGCTTTGCGGTTCCCCAGCTTCTTGGTCTGTAGGTTCCGAACATCCAGGCTGAGCCTTATAATCCCCGCGTCTTCACTGCACAGTGCTCTTTCAGCCACTGCTGTACTCATCTGTTGGCAGGTGCCCTCCTGGTTTGTCACTGTGGAAAGGGCTTCTTGCTGCAGAGGTCCCCAGGATGCCAGGTATGCTGGCCTGCAATCTGATCCCAGGAGAATTTCTGGGCCTACTCTCAGATGTGCAGCCCTGTCTGGAAGCCGTCCCCCTGCAGCACCACCCATCCTCTAGGTTTCCACCAACAACCTTGACTGTGACTGCAGAAAGACCTGGAACCCTAGAGCCTAGTCCTTCCACACCGACCTTTGGCTCGGGCTCATTTTAAATGTAAATATCTTTAAACAATGTACTCCCTTCATATTTACATGATAATTATTTTTAGTCAACTTATTTTTCTTTATATGTTTATCCCCTCAAAAGAGCCAACCCACATTTAACTTGTCTACTAATACACTTGAAAACTTTTAGTTACATTTATGTGTGTGCAGTTTTGCGTGACACTGAGGATATGTGAAAGTCAGAATTTAATTCCATTCTCTCCTCCTACCACGTGCTTCCTGGGGATCAAACTCAGGCCATCAGACTTGGCAGCAAGCACCTTTACCTTCTGAGCCATCTCATCTCTCCAACTTGTCAGTTCATAAAGAGACGGTAAAACAAACAGCAAAGAGGAAAGGGAGGAAGAAGGGAGGAAGAAGGGAGGGGTGAAGAAGGGAGAGTTTTATTCTTCTAAAACACCAAAACTTCATCTCAAGTTGGGAAATTGCAATTAAAAAAATATTAAAAGCACATCACCTTCATGAGAATTCTACTCATACAGTAACCCCCATTGTTGGGAAGGAATTGTTTAGCCCCACAATGCAGCAACATATCTAACTTATTTTCTTTCATTTGCTCACAATGGTGGCATTTCATCTTTGGCCTCATTCACTATGGACAGTATTCACTGTAATCAAATAAATCAAACTTAAATAGCAGGGCCTTTTGGAAAACAGAGACTCATCTCTCAATGCAATGAACAAATATTTGCATTACCTATTTATATTAAAATATGCAGATATTTTTCAAGCATTCTGCCAACTTATAAATTTTCATAACTTCTTTGAATTGTTAACATTTTTTAACACACTGCAGGATTTCAGCTTTGTGAAGGGCTCAGTAACAATCTTTCTGGTCAGGAAAAAGGAAAGGACATTAGAATAAAGAATGCAGAATAAATAAAAACAAAACAGTACAGGCCGTACATCCACTCACACAAAGACAACGTTCATGGGCTGCGATATGGAATTGTCACAACACAATGTCCTTCATGTTGGATTCAGCAGTGAAAGGAATTTCTCTAGTTATTGAAGACTTTATGGCTGGATTTCAGAAAGGCAAAAACATCCACATCTATCCCAGGGTGACTTCTGTGCAATGCAAGTCCGGCACATTTTAAGGCCTGGTGGATAATGCCGCTATTCTTTCACGAACTGTTAACAGCTGTAGCAACTATTATGACCAGCTTCAAAACATGTCTGTAGTCGGTGCTCTCCAGACACTTAGCAATCCCAAAGCTATTCCTGGACTCACTTGCACCACAGCGTGAGCACAAAGTTTTGATTTATGCTGGAAATGAAACAACAAACTTCTGATCCTTCCTCTAAGCGGTCATTCAGATGACACGGACGGCATGTGCCTGGGGAGGGGAAGGGGAGCAGGGCAGAATTCACAGAAACAAAAAGGAAACAGGGAAATAAATGGAGGGCCACCCACAGTTACCTTAAGGAGAACCCACAGTTGCTGGCACAAAGCTCCGTGTTGGAATGACATCTTGGAGCCCACAAAAGGCTCTTGTGCTTGGAGTGAAAGAATGAGCAGGACAGGCTTTGGGAAGGGAGGTTGTCCAGCACAAGAGGAATGAGGGCAAAGCCCCTGGTAACATTAATCCAACAAGACGTCACTCTGGTGATAAAGATGCACAGAGGTAGGGCTAGGGCTGGGCACAAGGTGGGAGGGCTTGCTGGGCTGGGCAATATCCTGAGCGCCAACCCAGCCCCTCTTCCCCAGCACAGACACAGACAGGTGCACCAAAGGCTCCACTTTGCTGAGTCATGACAAACTAACTTAAAACCATTACCTGTGGGAGGGAGCATCAAGCCGACCACCACAGGCCCCGAAGGAACCATGTGTCTAAGCAGTTGGAGAAGTAGAAACAGGAGTGTGCAACCAAAATCCAGAGGCTCTTCCACCCGGAGCTGGTGATTAGCAGGGAGAGGGCTCCATAGGGCACATGGGTCTTCTGTTCTCAAGTCAAAAGCCAAGAAGGTGAGTGGCTGTCTCTGGAAGATAAGCCATATGCTTACCTCCCTCCTTGCTGCTGTGGAGAAAGGCTGCCTCAGCAAGACTCGTTTCATCTCAGCCACTGAGAATCTTCTTTCTACACAGTCTAAGAACAGATGCCAGAAGAGGGAAGGGCCCAGCCTCTGACCTGAAGCTCTCACATCTAGTTAGGATGGAAAAACACAACAAGATAGAAAAGAAGTAAAAAAAAAATCAGATGGAGGGTCCTCTGACGAGATGGCTCAGGAGGAAAGGTGCTTGCCACCAAGTCTGATGACCATGAGTTCAAGCTTCAAGACCCACATGGCAGAAGGACAGAACTGAATCCCACGGCCCCCTGACCCCCACAGATATGGCATGACACACACTCGTGTGTATATACACATATACAATAATAGCAATACTCATAAAGAATTAGAGTTAAAAAAAAACCATCAAGTGGACTCTAAAGGGCTGAGAGTGGGTACAAGATGGGGTCATCTGACTTGGCCTGTGAAGCTGGGGTCCAGCCATTCAATCTCCCTGAACCCATAGCTAAGGCATCACTGAGGAGGGAGGTAAAGAATACCGAAGACACTGTTCAGCTTTCAGCGCTTTCTACCATCAGCACATTGAGATGCATGTAAGGGAAAGCCGGCTTCAGTCACCTAAACAATGAGGCCATTCAGTGACCCCACACAGCCAGAGAGCCAAATGTAGGTAGTTCTAGGCTTGGTCTCATGACTCAGAATCTTTTGTTCTTCCGATCTCCAGTATGAATATTTCCCCATGGTCGTTACCTCATGCTGTCAAGAGAGCTACTCTAGCACCTGATACCATCTTACAGTAAGAAGGGGGAGGTTCCTGAGAGCTTTTAACCCTTTTCACTTTGTCGGTGAACATAAGAGTTCCCAGAAAACCCACATTCAGAGGACTTCTATCTATCAGTTAGAATTTCATGTGGCCACCACTTTCAACAAGGAAAGTTGCAATCGGGCTAGGAAGGAGGCCCATCTGATAGGCTGAGATGAGGAAATGATTACCTCAGCACTGTCCTGCCCCAAGTCAACTTTATCAGCAAGGAAATGCAAAGAGTGGAAGTGTGAGCTCAGCAGCGGTACTTGGGTCTTCCCTTGTTACTATTCTTTCTTTCTGTTAACTGAAAACTCAGGCCATGCCTGTTAGCGTCTGTGATCTGTGCTACAAGGAGGCTTGTTTTGCAATTATCAATGCTGATGACTGCAGACTCATAATTGAGAATAAGAGGCATTGAAGACTTCTGTGACAACCTGTCCCCCACTTCACCCTGTCCACCCCCCCCAAAAAAAAGCAACAGCAAAAAAGAACCAGTCCAGACAGGAAGCTATTGAAGGGAGTCCTTAAAAAATGAGATAAAAAATAAAAATAAAATAAAAAATAAAAAAATTTGAGATAAAAGCACAGCACTCAGGGAGGCAGAGGCAGGTGGATCGCTGTGACTTTGAGGCCAGCCTGGTATACAAAGCGAATCCAGGACAGCTGGGCTACACAGAGAAACCCTGTCTTAAAAACAAAACAAAACAAAAAACAAATTGAGATAAAGATGCTGAAATACAGCCCTTCAAAGATGATGGCTTCTGGCTTGGGGGTAGGAGAGGTGGTATGGATCACATGACTCCGTTTTTTTTTAAGGGGCTGGCCACTGGGAGTTTGACCATGCTCCAATGAGTACAGGGCAACACAGATTGGGCTTGGTGGGGGTTTTCTGTGGGTTTTTTTTGGGGGGAGGGGGTACACAAGGCTGGGAGGATGAACCTGGGAGGAAGGGGAAGCAAGTGTGACTGGTATACATTGTGTGAAATCCCCAAATAATTAATAAAATATTATGTTGGAGGAAAAACATTTTCTTTTCAAGCAGGACATGGTAGCGCACATCTCTAATCCCAGCACCCTAGAGGCAAAGGCAGGTAGATCGCTGAGTTCAAGGCTAACCTAGTCTGTAAAGCAAGTTTCAGGACTGCCAGGGCTACACAGAAAAACTCTGTCTCAAAGAGATAAAGAAAAAAAAAATTCCATATTAAAGAACCCTAATGAATAAATTGTGAAGAAAAAATAAAAATGAAAAAAAAAGAACTCATAACGTCTACTATTTGTTCAGAATATGTCCATCTTCTTTAAAGGGAAAGGCAGAGCACAGAATGTTGTGTCTTTTCTTCTGTAATGTCTCAGAAGACGTGGGCTGGGTGGGTGGCTCAGCTGGTAAGTGCCTGTCTCACAGGCGTGAGGAGCTGGCTTCAATGGCCAGAGCCCAGGTGCAAACAGCCAAAACTGGTAGAGTGTACTTGGAATCCCAGAGCCTGGGAGGCTGAGACTCACAGATGCCTGGAATTCCATGACTAGCCTTCTTGGGCAGGTTTCAGGCCAGTGAGAGGCTTTATCTCGAAAGCAAGGCAGACAGTGACAGAGTAAGGACACCTGCTGTCCCCTGACCTCCAGACATGCGCATCATGAGTGCACACACACACAACTCAAGCAGAGATGCTTGTAGCAGGTAGTAGTGAGCAGTATCGGGTGCACTTTCACAACCATTCACTCCAGTTGTCGCTTAACTGAACTTTGACCTTGTTTACACTATCTTCTGAGTGCAGTGGAATGCCCCCTCAGACCTCTAGATGTTGAGTCTTAACCAAATGCAATCACAGTAATTCTGTTTCCCAAACCAGCCACTGGGTTAGAGATAGTTTCTACCATCATTCTGGCTAACCATGCTTCAGGGAGTCTTCTGAGAACTTTCTAGGGAAAAAAAGATTCTTCCATGATTTAAAAAATAAAAAAAAAAAATAAAAGAAAGAAAATAAAGCTTTATTTTTCTTCATCTGAAAGGAAATGAGTGAGAACACAATGATGCCTGGAACATCAGTGACCATGAAAGGATGGCCCAGAAAAGGGTCAAGGAATCAGAAAAGTTAAAAGTGAGCTCTATGGTCTCTGTTGAATCACTGAGCTCACCAGCCTTAAAAGCTATCACTCCTGAGCTTCACATTATAATGATAAACAAGGAGAAGATAATAAACTCCTCCTTGTTGGATTTGGCCTTGGTTTTCGGAGCCCAAAGTCCCAGGCTCCTTATTTCAGTTGAAACATTTGCTTCACCACCCGCAGCACAAGTGAGCTCTCTTACTGAGAGGCCCCACCTGTGGGATACAGGGCAGTTATTTGACATGTTCAAGCCACTGTGTCATATCCCACAATGCCACAGGAGCCTCAGCAAGACCAAATCTTCTGAAGCCCACGGAGCCCAGGGATTCAACAGTAGCCGTGGTGACAACAGGCTCTGAGGTCCTCACGTGCTCCATGAAAGGTTATGGAACTACTTCACGTCAACCACCGGAAACCTATTTGCCCTGAGGTACCAGATGAACTGCAGGAAGAGATGTGTGACCTTCCAGAAACTCACAGCCAAAGGACGAAAGAGGCCTAAGAAACAACTAAATTGACAGGAATGAAGATGCTGATCTCTTTTTAAAATGCTATAATTTGGGGCACTAATCCTTCTATGTGACTGTGTATGTATATCCCTTGCACAAAAAAATGTGCAAAGGAAAATGTTTGAACATACAAAAATATAACCAAACATACATATATTAAAAATTGTGAGGGAAGAAGTATTTGGTTCTATTAAGTGGTTTATCTAGATTATTTTTTTTTTCACAGAAAAGGCTTAAAATGTGGTTAAATGTCTAAAATGTCATCTGGCAGATTTAAATGTTTTTTCTTTCCAGAAAAAGTCTCTACACACAACGCTGTGCTTGCTGCTTCTAGAAAACTTCGAAAATTGAGTGTTAAGCATGGGATTCCAAATAACAGAATGGCCATCACCACACAGATTTCCTTTTAAAAGGGAAATCTGAAGAGATGAGCTGCCTTGCCTACAGTTATAAAACTGAGCATAGCAGGAAAATAAAAATAATAGTTTGCATTATATCCTGGTGTTTCTTAGAAGGCCACAGTCACCAAGAAGAGCCTGGGATCACAAGAATCCTCAAAGGCACAGCAAATCCACCCAGGGAAATGCCATGCCTGTGTATCATCGTTCCGTCCAAGCGTTTCTCCAAGTATGTGAAGATCCTTACAGACGAGGTAAGAAGATACATCGAGTGCTATGAATGTCAAGGAGAACAATGGTTATTAACACACAGATCCTTTTAAGAAAGCACGCATTCTCAACCTCCCTAGTGCTGCGACCCTTTAATACAGTTCCTCATGCTGTGACCCCCCACCATAACAATATTTTCACTGCTACTTTATCAACTGTAATTTGCTGCTGTTATAAATCATAATGTAAATATCCATGTTTTCCAACAGTCTCAGGCAAACCCTGGGACAGGGTCATTCCACCCTCAAATGGGTCACGACCCACAGGTTGAGAACTACGGCACTAAAGCACTATCTCCTCCCGGCTGCATGCTGCAAGTTCCCACTGAAATATGTGGCTGGTGACTTGGAGCAGAGGAGGCAGGGGTCTAGTTATCAAACCTACCTACTGAAATACTAAAAGGAAAATGGAAACACAGACCTAGAATCTAACCACTCTGACAATAAAGAGGACACATATGTGTGCAGGCATCCACAGAAGTTGAGGAGGGAAACCTGGCTTCTAATGTCTCAAAAATAGAAAATAAGTCTCCTCTGACCACAAGGTCAATACAAGCCACCAGGCAGTAAGCATGTCGATGAGGCCAAATGCTCAATCTGTGCCCACAGCTCAGTAGATGTTGTCATCATTCCCCTACATTTCCAGATACAGACTTCAGTGACGCTATCCAGAGGATGATTGTAGCATCTTAAGTCTAACTCCTGCTGCTGATACCACTGACTGGAAATTTATTTCTCACAGCTCTGAAGACTGAGAGATCTAACATAAAAGTGCTGGCACTCTGTCAGGACCCTATTGCTGCATTTACCCAAGATGAAAGGTGATATGGGAGAGAGAGAGAGAAAAGGAGAGAGTGGGAGGAAGAGGGAATCACTCATCCTTTTATCATGAACTCCCTCAAGAACCCCTCATTAATCCATGTAAGGGCCACGGCCTCATGAGCTCATCGCCTCTTAATGGTCCTATGTCTTAATCTGGCTACCCTGAAGGTTGTTCTCAACTCATGGTCTCTGGGGAACACTTGAGTTGTGTTTTTCACCCATCAGTGAGTTCGTGAAAGACCTCCACAAACTAAGTCAAGCCCAGTAGAGTAGCCAGAACCCAGAGAGCAGAGTATGTAATGGGCTTAGTCTGAGAAGGTCGGGAACCCTAGAAGCTACGGGATGGCTGGCTAAACTTGCATGGTCCCAGTGAAACAGGAGAGAGGCAGATATGCTATTTTCTTGCTATGGTTCTGTGTTGTGTTATAACTTGAAATCAGGTATGGGATAACTTGAACATTATTCATTTTTGCTCCAGTTTGCTTTGCTCTTCAGGGCCCTTTGTACATCCATGTAAATGTAAAGGCTTTTTCTATTTCGTGAAGAATGGCATTGGAATCTTGATGGGACTGAATCTGTGGGTGCTTTTGGTGGTAGCCATTTCCCTAATAGTTCCTCCAGTTCATGGGTGTGGGAGGCCTCCCCTTCTGGTGTCTCCTTCAATTCCTTCCTCCACTGTTTTAGACTTTTCCTCATCTAGCTCTTTCACTTTCTTGGTTACATATAACTTAGGGGGTTGGTTTCTACATTAAAACTGTGGATGGTACTGTTTCCACGATTTCTCTCTTTGCTTTTTTTGTTGTTGGTGTACAAGAAAGCTATCAATCTTTGCATCTTAATTTTGTATCTTGCCACGTTAGATGTGTTTCTCAGCTCTAAGTGCCTTTTTTCTTTCTTTTTTTTTTGTTTCTCATGTATGAAATCATGTCAACTGAAAAAAAAAAAAACATTGACTTCTTCCTTTCCTATTTTTATCTCTTTTATCTTGTCTTAATGCTCTACATCAAGTAAGAGTGGAGAAACTGGACACTCTTGACTCCCCCTGACTTTAGTGGAAACACTTTCAGTTTTCCTTATGTAGTATGATTTTGTTTAAGGTTCATCATACATAGGCCTTATTATGTTGAGATGTGTTCCTTTTATTCCTAGTCTTGTCAGAGTTCTTAGAGAGGGACATAGAACTTTGTCAAAAGCATTTTTTTTTCATCTATGGAGACGATCATGTGACTTCTACCTTTAAGTCCTTTATATGAAATATCACATCATTCATTGATTTGCATATGCTGAACAATTCTCCCATCTCTGTAATGAAGCCAATTTCATCATGGTGGATGATCTTGTTGATGTGTTCTAGAATTTAGTTCGCCAGTATTTAAATAACAATTTTTTGTATGTTCATTCAAGAGATTGTGACTGGGCAGTACTGAGATTTTAAAATCTTTTATTATTATTATAAGTAGCATATTTTGTGTGTATGGTGTCTTGCCTGAATGTCTGTCTGTGCATCACATTTATCAGTGGCCTTGGAGACTAGAACACTGTTCCCCTGGAAGTGGAATTTCAAGTTGTGAGCTGCCATGTGCTTGCTGGGGATGGAACTCAGGTCGTCTGGAAGAGCAGCCAGTGCTTATAACTACTGAGCCATCTCTCCAGTCCCAATACTGATTTTTATTCTATAGCTTAAAAGCATCTGTTTGGGTCACTTAAGACAAAAATGGCCTTCTAGTCTCTGGAAGACTGTTTCCCATGAAGCACACTGCCAGGAGTGGAGCCAGCCTGTTTTCTCAGTTGGCATCTCATTGCATCAGTTAACCTCCTTCCTCTTTCTAAGACAGTGAGGTTGCTGGTCAGGGCCGCAGGTATTGTCTTCCCTGTGTCCTCCATGTCATTATCTCTTTGTGGTTCCTCAGACTCTAATCTCCTTAATGAGCTGCTAGCTCCTAAATTGGCCCTTTGCCTAGAGTGGGGTTTCCCCAGCCTGGAGATATAAAAAGGCACCCCATGCCCTTTGCAGAGGGGAAATCCCAGGGCCCCCAGAGAACTGAGCTATTATTTTATACATTAAATAGAAGAGAGGCTTGACTAATAAGTGTGGGAAAGCAGGCAATTTTCTATTGTGAAATAGTGTCTGGATAAACTGTTTTAACAACACAGGTCCTTTCTCTTTAGTACCTTGCATAGGCACACCTGCTGGGCTGGCTTGCTCTTTTATCAGCTGTCCAATATTCTAGAAGAAACATTAAAAAAAAAAAAAAACTGACCTGGGGCACCAGAGTTACAACTAGAATACACAGTGGTGCCGGAACCATGCTCTTGTTTGAAGGCACAAGAACTTTTTTCTTGTTTTTTTTTGTTGTTGTTGTTATTGTTGTTGTTGTTTGTTTTTCCACAGAACTTTTAAAGCCAAGTTCACATTCCACCCATTCAATGTTTCAATGGGAAATGCTAATGAATTCAAGAACAAATTGGTTCATTTTTGGTACTTTAAAAACTAGGGAGATCTTTTAAGTCGTCCAGATCTTTTTGAAAATTTCCTTGTGGAGAGGTAGCGGAGAGCTCAGGAACTGGGACAGAGGGAAAGGAAGCAGGTCCTGGGGTGTGCCTTTCGAAGTTGCAGCCCTCTTCCCTTCCGGCTTCTTCCCTACCGTACTGAACAGCCTCCTCTGTCACAGGCCCCCACTGCCATGACGCTCTGGCCAAACACATGGGTCAGGCAATCATGGACCCATGAACCAAAATGACTCCTCCCTCCCTTGTTTCCACCAGGTATTTTGGAATGAACTAATGCACACTGTGTAGTGAAAGCTGAGGGGTGATATCTTATAGGACTCATTCCTGGAGACAAGGGTCCCTGAAACAGAATTGTAGTTTGTACAGCATTAAGAGGAAGGGAAATGATTATGCGCATTAGAGAGGAGAGAAACGGCTGCCATTCCCTCAAGGGAGGGTAAGAAAGGACTGCTAGACCAAAGCACAACACTCAAGGAAGTGCTGAGGAAATCAGGAAGGAGCAAAAGACTCGGGTTCAGAGAACAGTCACACAGAATCGAAGTGAGGAAAAGGAGAACTGTGCCAAATGTCAAGCAGAACACAGCAACATACGCAGAGCATCTCTGTGTCTTTAAGAGGGAAGTATAAAAATAATGAAGGCAAGACGAGAGGTGAGAGGGGGACCAAGTTGTGGCACAAGCCAGCGTCCGTGCTAGACGATGAAGGGGAATATTTTCCCTGAACCGCTTTTTTAGTTGTTTGTTTTAACTTAAGTGCCACTGGAGGGCTTCGTCTGCTCAAACCACCTTCAGCTCTGAGGATGTGTGATAACAAAACCTTCGTGTTTGAGGTCTTAGGCGCCTAAGGTGCTTGCATCCTTGGTGATATATTCTTGGCTCGTCACCTAATTCGCCCCTAAAGGTACAACAAGGGATACGTAGACCGACTACTTTAATTCCAAAGTCTCAGTGACTAAAAGACGGCACAGCTGCACTCAGTTCTCCCATCTACTGCTGGCTGTTCCTGAAACATCCTTCCCACGTGTGGGAAGGAGCCAAGGGAGAGTCTCAAGGGGCCAGCAGAAAATATAAAGTGTGCGTGGCCTCCTCGGGACCCTTTTCCTGCATCTAGTAAGGCTTATCACCAAGGAGTGACACACAGGGTGTGCGTGCTGTGTCTGTAGCTGGCACCTGCAGACAGGGTGCTTCCAAGGTGTTCCCTCTATTGGTGTGGGAAGGCAGAGGACAATGTCATCAGCAATAAGAATTATTATCTGATGGGCTGAGCAGATAGCTTAGTCTGTTAAAGTCTTTCCTTGAAAGCATGGGGTCCTGAGTTCCAGTCCCTGAACTTACATGGGGGAAAAAAAAAACACATTAAGGAGACAGGCACAGGAGCTATAATCCCAGCCAGATGGCTCTGTAACCCCATCACTGGACAGGCAGGTTACTGGGGCTAGCTGTCTAGCCTGCTTGGGAAGTTGAGGGACAACGAATGACCCTGTATCAAGAATAAAAATGTGGATTGCACCTGAGGAATGATAGCTGAGGTTGTCCTCTCATCCCATATGCATGTACACTTGTATGCAAACCCACCCACCCAGAGCCACACACATACACACAACAATTGACAGTTCTCTTCAACTCTTCATACTTAAGGTTCAAAAATAGAAGCTTATCTTCCCCCATCATCTTTTTGTATGTATGTGGGCTGGGTATCAAACCAGAACCATACTGATGCTAGGCAAGGGATCTCACTGAGTTAGGTTCCCAGTTCCTCTCCCTTTTACTACTATTATTAGAGAGAAGAGGAATTCAGAATCATTCCCCTCATCTCTTGAGTAAAGCACACAGGAAACATCTCAGCCTCAAGTTCTCTCTGTTCCTCTGCAACTGTCTTCACTTCTCTAGAACATTCTCTCAATAATTTTACCATCTCTTCTAGGAGTGGTGTCCAGAATGCACTTGGAAAAAAGACAAAAGCAGAATGCTACATGTTTGCTATTGTTCCTTCATTCATTCCTGGCACCATCTTGGGTTTTTTTGGTTTGTTTGTTTGTTTAATCAATTCCATGTTGTCCTTGTACTTAGGAAAGGTGTAAGTCAACAGATAAACCCAGTTTCCCAGGTTCTCTTCTCCCCTACTCCCTGCCCCCAGTGGCGGGGACATGGCTCAGATGGTGACATTGTGGTTGGCTTCCCTCACTCTGAGCCCTAATGCTTCTGTCTCTTACAGGTGTGGTGTGGTGGTCTGAAGAGGTATGGCCCCCCCATAGACTCGTGTGTTTGAATGCCTGGCCCATAGGGAGTGACACTGTTGGAGGTGTGGCCTTGCTGGAGAAAGTTTGTCACTGTGGGACAGGCCTTGAGGTCTAAGGAGCTCAAGGCTGGCCAGTGTGGCACACCGTTTCCTGCTGCCTGTGGATCATGGTGTGGAACTCTCGGTTCCTCTCCAGCACCATGTCTGCCTGCACACCGCCAGGCTTCCCATCACGATGATAATGGACTAAAGCTCTGAAGCTGTCAGCCAGCCCAGTTACATGTCTTCCTTTGTAAGAGCTGTGGTGGTCATGGTGCCTCGTCACAGCAATAAACCCCTAAGACAGAATTTGGTACCAGGAGTGGGGTACCGCAGTGATAGGCTCACCATGATGATAATGGGCTAAACCTCTGAAACTGTAAGCCAGTCCCAGCTAAATGTTTCCCTTTAAAACCCTAACTAAGACACATGGTGACCATACACTTCAACCTCGACAAAATGTAGGACTGAACTTAGGAAGAGAGAGAGACAGGATATCTGAAATAGGACTGAGATCATTCCTGGAGACTGTTACATGTTAAGTAAGGGGGAACAGAAACTACTAGAAGCTGAGCACCTACCTGGCCACTGGCACTGCTATGCCACTGTTAATGCTAAAGTACAAATGCTATCTTTATGCAAAGGCTTCTGGGAAAGTCTGGATTAAGAGAGGAAAGGTAAAACTAAAATGCTACATTTGGAAAACCATGCCAAAGATACAACTATGAAACTTGTCAGCTTGGTATTATATTATGACAATTTTCACTTAGGCAAAGAGGCCTAAAACTGTGAGGTTGAATGTTAAAACTCCAGAGCCTGAAGTCAGAGTAGTGAAACAAGCAAGGGAGAATTATTTTCTTTTACTGTGATGTTCGGCCTGACGTCCCAATCAGGTGCAGATTCCCACACCATCCGCGCCCACACGTGCAGTGGTTGAAGCTGATGAGCTGCCTTGGAGCATCGCCTTAGAAACACATTTACATTACGAGTCACACTCTGTGCACACTACATGGACCGGGGCAAATCCACACATGCTCCTCTCCTCCTGAACCATGAAGAGTAGTCCTAGTACCCTAGAAGGGCTCTGTCCTGGGCTGTTCCTCTCCTCTAGCCTGTGGCAGTCATCAACTATCACCATAGTCTCACGTTTCCCCAATCCCACACGCTTGGGCTCACAGACTAGTCTTTCCAGAGGGGCTTCTTTCACTTAGATCCATGCAGTAACTTCTCTCTGTATCTGTTACTGCCTTTAAAGCTCTTTGCTTTCTAGGGCAGAAATCCTACTGTCTGGAGAGATCATGGTTTGTTTAGTCATTCACCTACGGAAGAATGCCAAGTCTGCTTATTCATTACTTTTAAAAAACAGAGAAAAGCAAACAAATACTTTAACGAGTTGAGAACCAGACTAACTCATTAACGGGGGCTCTTAGTGTTTGCCCTGTTTCATTGCTCTCTTAGCTAAGGCATTACCCATTCATTACCCAAGCAGCTCTTGGGCCTGTGGTACACTTCTCCAGGTCCTCTGCCTGAAAGATTGTCAGTCAGAAGCTAGGACGGTACTAATACTATATTAGCTTTAAACTGAAATTTTTAGCTCTGCTATAAAAGATGCATTAGGGCTACCAGAATTCTAAGAGCAGGACCAGGGTTTTCTAGCTTGGAAACACTGCTGCAGAGGTCACTATAAAGATCAGTAACAATTTGGGTGCAGAAGCATTTCATCAGGGAGCATCCAAATCTTGAAATGGCATAATGGAGATAGCCTACTGTGTGCTAGCTGCAACACAGCAGAGCCTACTATGTGCTAGCAGCTGTACAGTTGCTATCTGAATGAGAATTCATCAGTGCCAGGGAAACTCCATTATCATCTTCAAAGCAATGGGGCTGGGGTTTGGGAGATTTTTGCATTTCTAGGATACCTTAAGCTTGATTCTGAGTTATTTAAATTACTTTTCAAAACAGTTGATTGAATAAAAAGAAGAGGCTTTATATAGTTCATGTATGTTTTTCTATTTGGGAAATGGAAATCATGATTAAAATTGGCATTTTTGAAACTCTAATTGCTAGTTACTGCTTTGCTGCAGGAAAGAAATATTTCCTAGATCAGCCAGATGGGAAGTCTCAAGATAAGAAATTATAAGCCAGTGTTCATGTTCCAACCAGAAGAAAAATTCTGTTTATCCATTTTTAATTCTGCATAAATAGTAATACATTTCTTTAATTGATTCCTAAACGGCTATTAATTGGCTGACTAATTTTCTAACACTAGACTTAATCTCCCAAATCCTATTAGATCGTAAATAAGTGGAGTTTTATGAAAAGGAAGGTCTGTGTACTAAGGACTTCATAAACTGTGATGGGAACAGACTGGTTTGGGCTACAAAAAGCAAGTGATCCTCTTGTGGTCATACAAAACTGAAAATAGCCTGCAGAAATTTAAAATGCCCACTTTCAAAACTCATTTCTGACTAAAATGTAACTTAATGTTTCAGCTTACACATCCAACACAAAAGCCTTCAAGACAAGTGTCAGGGTCCAGCTGCCCTTTGCTGGTAACGCCTCCCACACTACATCACCCTCTTCTCTTTCCTTTCCTCTTCTGTCTCTCCAAAAGCAAGACCAAGAATGGCTCAAAGACATGCATCTGAGAGAAGCCCACAATAGTTCCTTTTGCTACCTGTGAGCCCATGGAACCTTCTCTCTCTTACTGATGCTCCTGACGATTAATCCAGATCTATGGACCAGTAAGCCAGGACTGAAGGGCTCTGCTCAGAGGGACTCATCTCTGGAATAAAAAACATGGTGCTTTTCTTTTATTCAAGTCTTCTGAAAGCTACTCAGAAACAGCTCTAAATTGAGGTACATCTCTTGCTAGTTGCTTGAGTTTGACAAATAAAGCAATCATGGAAATCGTGGAGCGTGCACTAGTTCTAAAAGCCCTATTTGTTTGACAGAATACAGCAGCGGGATGGCCAGGCAAATAAATGGCATTACTTAACATAATCACTTAATGTTGTGCAACCAACATCAGGTCTCATTGCTTTCTCACTTGCAAAGAATTTAATGATAATAAAGTTGATTGTTAGTGTGAAGATATAAATTGTTCAGTAGTTAAAGTTGTTAATGACAGCAAAGGAACACAAAAGAGGAAAAATAGGCTTTAGCAGCCCAAATTCATTGCTAATTGCCTGTGCATTCATCACAGGCTGACCAGGGCTAATTATCTAATTAAACTGAAGGCTGCTGGCTTAGAGGCATCCAAGGCGCTGAGATGCTGGCTGTCAATTACCTCAGCACGTCTTCTTAAAATGTGTAGTTAACTCAAGGCATGTTTTGCTTTTCTCAACAGCAATACATGGCACTCTGATTGCATGATAATTTGTGCTTAGAAGGAAAAAAAGTTTCCTTTTGAAAAATACGCTGTGAAACCTCAGAATAAAGACAAATGCTTTCAACAGGAATGCCTGTTCATTCTGCTCCATGATCTGTATTCAGGAAAAGTCAATACAATCCACAGCAACTAAAAGAAATACAACAGAGACACAAAAGAGAACTGTATATGCATGGTGTTGAGTGTCTCCTGCATGTCATATATAAGACTACATTTAAAAAATGTCTTTTGTAACACTCCACGGCAGTTCACAGTATGAAAACATGCTACTTAATGTCATTTAATCACAACTGTTTTTAATCTGGAAGGCCAGTGTGAACTAGTCAGATGAGACTCTTGCCCACATTCTTCCCAAGTGCTCCACTTCTAAACTGTCCTGTGAATTCCCACGTTCACTCTAAGATAAAGCATCAGAGCCACTGTTGACAAGGTTGCTTTTCCAAAGGAAGGCCTGGAGTGATGTTTCACTTTGAGGCTGGAGTGAACTCCCTGCAAAGCCCATGGTAGGTCATGAGCACACACAACCACTCCTCTGACAGGGCAGGACCATGCACAGGGTGTGTGGATACCAAACTGGTTGGGCGAAAGATGAGTTTAAAAAATTACTAAGTTCAAAAAAAAAAAAAAAAATTACCTGAGTTTGCCCACCAAATTCCTTGCCGGTTCTGGGCAGTCACCAGCAGGCAGACAGCAGGCCTCCTCCGTCAGAGCCCTCTAATTTTCAGGACTTCTTTCTCATTTCTTTAATGGACATTTATTCTGCTCATTCCTTTCTCTTTTTCTTGGGAGTCAATGAACTTGGAAGCCAGTGGCTTAGGGTGTCTTTGGTGACCAATGATTGTAGGGCACCCTAGCTCTCAGAGTCAAGCTCACCAAAAGCTGGGAAACATGGCTCTCTCAAAATGCCCACAAGGTCATTTCAGAAAGAAACACATGAATAAGATAACTGTTTATGATGTCTTCCAAATGCACCAAATATATTTTAAGGTGAATTAGCAAGGGTACAGATTATGCGCGCGCGCGCGCGCGCGCACACACACACACACACACACACACACACCTGTGTTGGGGGTGGGGACAGACAAAATCCTGTCTAAGGAGGAACTGTGGATTTCACAAATCAGAATGTTTAAAGAATCAGGCTGCAAGCCGGTTGAGTTGGTGCATGCTTCTAGGGAGGCAAAGGCAGGTGGATCTCTGTAGGTTTGAGGTTAGCCTGGTCTGCAAAGTGAAGCCAGGACAGCCAAGGCTATACAGGGAGAAACACTGTCTCAGAGAGAGAGAGAGAGAGAGAGAGAGAGAGAGAGAGAAGAATTAGGTTGCTATCTTAATCCTAGGGAATCTGACCCTAAATGCACAGTCCATGACCTTGTAGAAATACTTACAAGCATCCCTTAGAAAAGGACAGCTCCCAATAAAGAACAGCTGTATTTCAAAGAGCACTTTCTACCTTCAACTCCTCTTCACCTGCAAGCTCACAGCACTCAGGAACCCCAGCCTGCCCTTTTCCAGCCACCATTCACAAACACATTTCCTGACACAGAAAGAACTCGATTTTCCCTTTCACTGCCTCTTAAAGCTGAACATCAACTGTTTCACCACTTGTGTTTAAAATCCATTAATTAAAATAAATAGAAGTTAAAAAAAATAATCTCAACTTCAGGCAGGAGGAAAAGGACAGATGGGAAAGCGGAGGAGGTGGAGATGGCTCATGTCTTCTTGGGGGAAGAAAAACAAAAAGCATGGAGGGGGTGAGTATTTAAGAGACTTAAGATGTGTCTGAATTTAATTTACAGTTTGTGACTATTTTGGGTCTCATAATAGTCACACTGCTTAAAGCACAAGAGGACAACCTCTCCAATATCAAGCTGATAAGTGGGCTACTGAACCTGAAAATTCCCTCTCAAAGGGGCATACCTGTCTGTCTTAGCCAGGGTTACTATTGCTGTGAAGAAACACCAAAACCAAAAGCAAGTTGGAGTGGGGATGGGAGTGGGGCTGGTTTTTGGGTTCACACTTCTATTGTAGACCATCACTGAAGGAAGCCAGGACAGGAATTCATGACAGGCAGGAACCTGGAGGCAAGAACGGATGCAGAGGCTCTGGAGGGATACTGCTTGCTTACTGGCTTGCTCCTCATGGCTTGCTTTCTTCTGAACCCAAAACCAACAGGTCAGGGATGGCACCACCCACAGTGGGTGGGGCCTTCTCCCATCAGTGATGAGTTTAAAAAATGTCCTACAGGTTTGCCTACAGCCCCATCTTATAAAAGCATTTTCTCAACTGAAGCTTCCTCCTCTGTTGACTCTAGCTTGTGTCAAGTTGACATGAAACTAGCCAGTACACTGGCCTTTGGCAGCATGTTGGGCTGTGCGGAACAAAGAACTTTCTCTTCTTTAACAATTTGTGGGTGCATCTCACCTCACGTGAGCTCTGCCTGCAAACTCACTTCATTTTCATTCCCTTTTCCCTTATTTTCCATTGCCTGAAATAAGCTGCTGAGGAAGGGAGAGGAATAGCTGAAGGTCTTCAGGATCCCCACCCTACACTCACAAGTCCACAGTCCAGCTCCTTAAACTGTGGGCTGTGACCTCAGAGAGGTTTGCATAAGCGGATGCAGGAGGCGAGCATGGAAAACATGGTAAAATTTCTGAATGCACAATGACCAAAAACTACCTCAAAAACAAACACTTGATGAGGACAGGATGTTCCTGGAAGTGCTCTCCTGTGTTGCACTGGATGATGTCACTGCAGCCTTGGTCCTGACCACCAGTGAGCTCTCTGAACGTCGCCACACCATACACCACCAGTGTGCACCACCCCAAACACCAGGCTCGGAGTCGTGTCTACTGTGTGAAAACAAGCACAGCGTTTTCACTATACACACAGCATTTTCTGCTCTTCTGGGAACAATCGCTTCACTAGGGAAAACAGAGTCTCTTCATAGTTTCAACCATGTACCTCAGCACATTTCAGATTATAATTTTTAGATTATGCTGCTGGATTTTAAAACTTGCTATTTGAGTCACTGACTTGATCTTCATTAAAAAAAAAAAGATTTGAAAGTAAATATTGGGTTAGAAGTGAGGTAGAATGCTCAGTGATTTCTGACACAATTCTGAAAGTACTTCTGCCATTTTATGCTGCTTTCTTATGCAAAGTGGCATTCTAAGCACTAACAATTAAGAAACAAAAGTAGCAACCAATTCTGAAAACTGTTGGGAGAAGCTATGTCCTTCAGCATTAAATATTCAGCCAGAATTCAGTCCTTTATGTAAAGGTAAATAAACACACCCACCTCATTAGCAAATTTGCTTTCCACTTTAACGAATGTTGAAAATCACATCACATAGATTGCAAAGTTTTTTTTGTTTTTTGTTTTTTGTTTTTTTTTTTTCCCCTTGTGAGCTTTTTAAGGGCAGGTCTCATTTTGTACCCCAGGCTACCCTGCACCCCTTGGTGATCCTCCTGCCTCAGCCTCTCAAGTGATGGGATTACAGGAGTGAGCCACCACACCTAGCTCAAGAATTGTTTTGAAATAAATGTCTTTCTGAAATAAAGTAAATATTTGGCTTATATACCAAGTTTATATACCTTATACTCAGGGGTGGTGTAAAATTTGTCCAAAAGAGGTCACAAGTGGGAAAAGAGCAAGACGCCCTGATCTACAGAATCAGCCTGGAATTGGTGTCTGCACTTTGTGACACCATAGACATTGGAGGTGTATTGGTGTAATGGTCTAAAGTAATGACCTAAAGTCTAACCTAAAACTGAACGTCTCTAAGCTTAGACTATGGAAGTCAGCAGCTTCCATACCAGCAGAGTGGAGAGCCAAGAGAGCCAGAGGAAGCCAGGGTAAAGGAGTTCCTGGGGAGGATCTTAGTGGAGGTAGCCTGAGGTAAATGAAATGGTGTCATTTAAGTAAACAGAATGCAGAAAATGTTTCTGCCTGCATTGTGCTAGAATGGCCTCTTTCCCTGCTGGCTAAAGATGCTAGAAGGAAACATGAGCATCGGCTCCCAAAAACCACCCACCACGGGATGGGGGTCATTCTAGTGAAATCAGGTGACACCTGAACACTCACAAGGCCACTTCTGATTTGGCAATTAATTATTTTTTTTACAACTTGGTATTTATTGATACTATAGGAGGAGAAAACTAACATATATTAAAATCTGGAAAGGAAAATGAATGCAGTGTGAACCCCAAATATTTAGGTATGACTAAAGCAGTCTAAATAGATGTCTAAGACTGGGGAAATGTTAGCAGTTTATTTACTGTCTTCTGGCAGTCCAGAGTGCTAGTAATGTGGCACTTTTCCACCTGAGTCCCAGCGTGAGCAAGAGATACACAAACAGATTGTAGGGAAAGATCTGTGTAAAAGTTGGGAGGTTATCTTGCAAATAAAGGAACAGGAGTCTTTCCAAACTGAAGAGGAGAAGGATGAAAAACAAAAAAACAGCCTATTCCCAAAGACCAATGCAGCCCCAGCAGAGGGCATTGAGCTAAATAGACACCACTGGGGGCTCTTCCAGAGGCTTCCCCATGAATGAAGCAACTTGAAGAAAACAGAATTTGTTTTATTCACGCTTCTGTTTGCTTCCCCCCCCCTTCCTAAATTTAATAGCTGTGGACAGAAGGTGGGATGTCGGTTTTCACAGTCTTACCTATCACCACAAAGCTGTCAGCTTGGGAAAGGGGGAATGTGTAGCATAGACTTCAAAACAGACTGCTCGCCGGAAAGCCCTGCTGGCTGTACCTGCGAAGCTGCATTTTCATCTTCACACCATCTCCCCAGAACCACTCCATCAAAATAGGGTTCTCCACACTTGCTCCATCATCCATCTCTCCTGTTTAAAAACTAAACAAATGAAGCTGCTTGAGCCCCTTTCCAACCCACACACTCTAGAGGTTCCTGCTGTACTGGTAACACACTCCAACCTCCTTTCATAGTTGGAAAGCAGTCACAAGCCAGTCCTTGCCCACTTCTCCACTGTCATCTCCACCCAAGACCCTCAACTCCCAATAGCCCTGAAACCTTCTCTTTCCTTTGTAGGAATCAAGTTCCTTCTTGGCCAGTCATAGCGTGACAGGCTGTGTCCTAATACAGGTCCTGCAGCTCCTCAGCAGTATGGATAGCTTTAAGCACCTCTCTGTAGACCCACAGGGCCAGAGATCCTTACTGTTGTCTTTCATGACATAGCATGAGATGAGAGGTTCTCAGGTGAACACTGTCTGGGAAGGAACACTGCACTGTTTCCTTGAACACACAACTGTCCTGAATTGGAAAGTACCATTTTACCTGAGCCACAGACATCATTCAAGAAACAACATTTAAGTGTGTGGGTGCTTTGTCTGTCTGTATGCTGTACAATACCCGCCTGCAGTGCCTGCAAGGCCAAGGGAGACAGTCACATCCCCTGGGACTGGAGTTACAGATGTTTGTCAGCCACCATATGGGTGCTGGGAATTGAACCCAGGTCCTCTGAAAGAACATCCAGTGCTCTTAGCTGCTGAGACTCTTTACTGCCATGCTCTAATATTTTCCCATTGCTAATTTTCTGAAACTTGGGACAAGCCCAGTTCTTACCCTGATCAGTCTTATAACTGAATGTAAAGTAAAACACCACACACAAACACCATACCATCCTATTACCCTCTTCAGTTGTCTCCATATGTTTATATTGGTAAGAAATCTCACATTCATGTCTTTGTACTCTGGAACACCCTGCCTTCTCTATTATCTGCTGCTATAACAGTGCCAGACTGAGGAATTTATAAATGAAGTTATTCCTTATGGTCTGGAGGCTGGAAAGTCTGAGAGCAGGGTGCCGTCTGGCAAGGCCCTTCCTGCTACATCTTAACATGACAGAGGATAGTATCACATAGTGAGAAATAGGGAGCTCGTCAACCCAGTTGTCATCTTCTTATAAAGCCACCAGTGTCACCATGGGGCTACTTAATCTATCTGCCTCCTAAAGGACTCTCCAACTACCTTGGATGTATAGATTTTGGTATTGTGTGGTCAACATACGCTCTTGGGGAGGGGCACAGTTGTAGTAAATTCCTTGGGAAATAAACCTTGTCCCTCCTTGAACCTCCAAAGCTTAGAGAAATACTTTGTACCCGCTAGATGCTATTTATTGACAATATATTCCAAACTTCTCCAAACATTTCTGCCATGCATTTTCCTCACTTTTGCTAACATCTCTTTTTTTTCTGCACTTCTTTTGGTCTTCACTCTACTTACAGCAAGACAAAGAAATGAAAAATAAAGAATATTTTTAAAGGCTATTAATACAGAATCCCACTCAGCCTATGCTATGGCCGTAACAGAAAGCCAAGCAAAGCGCTTCTCACAGGTAAACCCCCTTAGGTTCAGTATCCTTCATTAGTGCAGCTAAAAGGACAGCAGCAAACGAAATTATGGAAGTCGCCTCCCTGTGACCTACAAAGTGCCATGTGCCCTGCCGACACCCACTGGGTCTCCAAAACTTCTACCCACAACAGATTCTGGTACAGACATTAATGTAATTTGGGAACAGCACTTTGGACAAACAGCCCCAGTGTTTCTTATGCAGGTAGTCTGGAAAATGTGAACTCTTCAAGGAAAAGATGAACAGTGAGGGCCTGAGTTGGAGGCATTACCCGTTCAACCAACCAAAACAATAAAAAATAAAAATAAAAAGAGCCAACTAACGAGGGCCTAGAGTGTCTTGTGGAGACTGAAACACCCAACCAAGGACCATGCATGGACTGGACCTAAGCTCTCTTACACAGATGTAGCTGATGAACAGCCCAGCTTCACCTGGGTTTCCTAGTAAGGGGAGCAGGGCCTGTCTCCAACATGGACTCTTGCCTGCTTTTTGATCACTTCCTGGTGGGGCTACCTCGTCAGACCACGGTCCTGACACAATTTGATGAGCTGGGGTGGGTTAGTAGGGGAGGGCTCCCCTTTTTTGAGGAATAGGGGAGGGAAGAAGGAAGAAGGGGAGTTGGAATCAGGAGAAAAGGGAGGAGTCTACGAATGGAAACTGAATAAATTGTTGCAAAAAGGTAACCTTTCAAAACTTGGCTCTGAAACTGACAGGGCCACATTCCATGTCAGCACTCACTGAGGGCTTAAACCTTTTGGTCTTTAGAGGGTAACTTGATTGTAGCCATTAAAAATCTTAATGATACCTATTGTCCTGAAGCAGTTACTATGTTACCAAAGGTGTCACTGGTATTTGCACATGTATCTTATCTTTCAGATTTACAGATGAAATATATAGCTTCGTTTATGTAAATGCAGACAACTATTAAGAACGGACACACGGAATTCAAGCACACCTGTATGCTGTTCAAGTCTGGGTTCTGTGACGCCTATACCTCCCACTAATTACGCTTTAATACAAGTAAAAACCAGTAAGTAACTCTGTATTTGTAAACAAAAGGAAAAGACTTTCTCTTAAATAGTCCTTACTTACAAATAAACTGCATGGGATTTCCTTGCACAGGGAACTTCGACAGAGCATTTACCAATAGCACACCACCAACTTCTAAAGGCCAACCAACCTTTTTTTCTTTTTCTTTTTTGTTTCTGTTTGTTTGTTTTTGTTTTTCGAGACAGGGTTTCTCCTTGTAGCCTTGGCTGTCCTGACTCACTTTGTAGACCAGGCTGGTCTGGAACTCAGAAAGATCTGCCTGCTTCTGCTTCCCCCAAGTGCTGGGATTACAGGCGGGTGCCACCACGTCCTGCTGGCCAACCGTCCTTGGGGTCCTTTTCCATCGGGAACAGTTGCTCTGGCTCACACTCACCTGTCATGAGGAGTTGGCTCACCATTTACGGAATCTCACAGTGACCCCCACGAGGTGCTGAATCTAGAACCACCTCAGGGAGGATGTCCCGACCAGAACCCTATCTTTCCCTTCAATTCTCCTGGATCAGAAACCCTGGGATGTAATTTCTAGAATCATCTTTTAAGTTACCCAGGTGAAAAACGGTGGTTCAGACGTCTGGTTACATCAAAACCAGCATTCTGGGAATGAACGAAGTGGGGACTTGGAGGACTGGGGACGTTGGGAAAGACACACAGCTTGAACGCGGCACACTAAGGTGGAGAAGCTAAGTCCTTGCCGCACCCTGGTTCCAGTTACAGCAATTCAAACTTTTGTTTCCTTAGGCTGCATTTGCTGCTCTTCTACATACGTGCCGGCACTTATTCCCTCAAGTACAGAGGCGAATAATCACCTTCGTGTCTACCTCTTAGGAGTTTCTGTGAGGTTAAGATAATAGCCATTATCTTACAAGGCACCTGGAATATTGTACTTACTGGCTAGGTTACATAGCCCGCTACAAATGTATGCCTGCTTCACTGGAGAGGATTTTCCGGGCCACTGCAATTACAAAATGCACAAGAAACCCATGGTTAGCTTTGAAAGGCCAAGTAGGTCTTAAACTCGGGGTTAGGGTTTAAAATCTTGGTATCTACTATCTTCTTTTTCCAGGTGCCACCTACCTCTGTAAAGAGTCCAGTGAATAGTTACTCACTCTGGGGTAAACTTTCCTAAACTGGCCCGATGGTTGCACTGCACTAGAGACTCATGACAGCGGCAATCAGTACTCTGACAAAAAGCCCCTTCCTCCTCAACTGGTTTCTCAGGCGCTCCAGGGATGGATAACCGCTAGTATACGGAACCCTGGCCGTAGCAAATGGCCCCACCATCAGTAGGTCAAGGAGCGGCGTCATCAGGCCCGGCGGCAAACGACAGCTGCGCCCAGCTGTGCTGAGTGACCGCTTAGATTACCGCTCGACCCGATCCACCAACTAAGAAACAGAAGTACAGAAGCGCCATCCCCGGATCTCCGCGATGCACCCATCGTGGCCCACGAGTTGCTGAGGTTGACCCCGAAGCCTCATCCTCAAGGAGCAAGGGTCAAAGGTGACCCGGAGTGACCCAGCAGGCCCTGGCAGCACCAGAAGGTGAACGACCCTCTCGCCCCATTCCTCCCAGCGGCCAAAAGCCTCCACCAGGCTCGGGACAGCTGCCGGAAGTGTGTCACCCCGCCTGCGGGGATGCCGGGAGTTGTAGTTAGATGGCTCTATCCCTTCCATAATCGTTAAGTCTCATCAAACAAGAAAACACCCTGAAGCTCTGGAGGACGTGGGCTTGGCTTTCTGCGGGGTCTTAAGAGTCCTGGTTTCCCGTCTCCGCAGAACGCGTTCGCGCAGCGCGCAGCCGCAGCCTCGGACTACAAGTTCCAGCGTGCCTTGCGGGTGCGCCCGCCGCGCCCGGCTGTCGTCGTCGGTGCGGGCCGAGTGAATGGAGCTCCGCGCATGAGGCAGCGCCTGGCACGGCCCGCGCAGCGCCAACCGGTACCCCGAGCGTAAGTGCGGACCGCGGCCGCGCGCCTGCGCACTCGCCTTAGCGCGCGGGCAGGCGCCCGACCGTTGGCTCGCTAGCGGGGCGACAGTGCCGGGCGGCCCCGCGCGCCCCGCCGGCCGGTGGTTGCGGGGCCTCCCGCCTGGCGCGGGGCTGCGGGCAGCCGTGGCGGCCGCCGGAGACCGCAAGGGGCGGCGCAGAGGCGGAGCGGGCCGGCCACGAGCCGCGCAGGAAGCGCCGAGCATGCCCCGCGACAACATGGCCTCCCTGATCCAGCGCATCGCCCGCCAGGCTTGTCTCACCTTCCGCGGCGGCGCAACGGGCTCTGATGCCCCCGCGCCCGGCTTCCCGGAGAACCTGAACCAGCTGAAGACCCTGCTGACCCAGGTGCGCGCCGAGGACCTCAACATCGCGCCGCGCAAAGCGCTGCCGCAGCCGCTGCCCCGCAACCTGCCGCCGGTCACCTACATGCACATCTACGAGACCGAGGGCTTCAGCCTGGGCGTGTTCCTGCTCAAGAGCGGCACGTGCATCCCGTTGCACGACCACCCGGGCATGCACGGCATGCTCAAGGTGCTGTACGGCACGGTACGCATCAGCTGCATGGACAAGCTGGAGGCCGGCGCCGGGCCGAGGTCGCCGCCGCCTGAACAGCAGTTCGAGCCGCCGCTGCAGCCCCGGGAGAGGGAGGCCGTGCGGCCGGGCGTGCTGCGCTCCCGGGCCGAGTACACCGAGGCCAGCGGGCCCTGCGTGCTCACGCCGCACCGGGACAACCTGCACCAGATTGATGCGGTGGACGGGCCAGCCGCCTTCCTGGACATCCTGGCCCCGCCCTACGACCCAGAAGACGGCCGGGACTGCCACTATTACCGTGTGCTGGAGCCCATCAGACCGAAGGAGGCTTCCAACTCTGCCTACGACCTTCCCCGAGAAGTGTGGCTCCTGGAGACCCCACAGGCCGATGACTTCTGGTGCGAGGGAGAGCCCTATCCAGGCCCCAAGGTCCTGCCTTGAGGCTCCTGCCGCCCCCAGGAACTGTGGGCCAAAGCTGTGCCCTGCCCTGCGCAAGAAAGGCCTGGCTGCCAGCGACCTACCATAAGGGCTCTTCTCCCTCTACCCCACTCGCCTGATGGATGGATCTACTGGAGTGAGCAGCGCCTCATCTTGGGCAACCATGGGGAGCACGGCCCACTGGAGTACAGCCACCGGGCACGGTTATGGGGCGGGTGGGTGGGAGGCTAGGTTGCTTCCTGGTACTGTCACTGCCACCAAGGCTTTGATTTAAGGGAGTGGGGCAGGGGACCCAAAAGCGCTTCCGTCCTAAAGCCATAAAGAAAATATTTTTGTTTCTCATTACCTACAAAATACACTAAGGTGTTTGAACCCCTTCTCCCCTTGGTGACTTGAAATTTGTTTTCTCCTGCCCGCAGGACCTCTTGCTCCTTAATAGTTTATTACTTATTGTGCATGACCTCGACTTGTTTTTTAGTTCAAGTCATTGGTTTGGTTTAAACACACACACCCAAAAACAAATAGAGTTTCTACAAAAACCATATTGAGTTTCTAAACCGGGCAGTTCTGAAAAGACCTCTTTCCAGCACTTGGGTTCACCCTCATAACCATGGGTGTTGAGGATAATTTCTAACCTCCCCTTGCTTGCTAGCCACATCTGGTGTACTCAGGTAGCCTTTAGTAAGTTCACATCTGTGAACTCCCTGAGGTCAGGCCCTTAGAGCTCCTCCCCCCTGAGTCTCCTGATCTGTCATTTCAATAGATTGTTGTTGGGGAGTCACCTTTACAGACTATTATCCTCAAGTGACTTTTCTTTATGCACCTCAAAGATGATAATAATTATGTGGTTTCTAACCAGAAGGTTCAGAGGAGCTGAATCTGGCATGCTTCCAAATAACTGAATGTGCAGCCTTTGGCCACCTGTTGAATTCCATACTCTATTTACTTCCAGCGTCTTCCTGTGAAAGGAGAGAAGGGTACTCTGATCAGTTTTGTTGTTGCTCTTTTGTTTTGCTTTTTTTCTCTCTCTCCCAGGAACCTGCAGAGGGCTGCAGATCCAGCTGTGTTGCTGGGGGTACTATCCCAGAACTCCCTTGAGAGCCAGTGCTGGCACCTGCCGCCCCTCTCTGAAGAGGTGGAGGGCGTGTAGTACCGTGGGAGGGGCTCCTGGTGTAGGCTGCTTGCCCAGCAGGCAAGAAGCCCTGGGCTCAACCCCCAGCACCGCAGAAACCAAGTGTGGTGCACACCTACAGCTCCAGCATTTAGGAAGTGGAGGCAGGAGGAGCCCTTCAGTGTCTTTCTCGTGACTACATAGTGAATTTAAGAGGAACTTAAATGGCTAGATGAGCCACCGTCGTATAAATGTGTGTGTGCACATACACACACATAGATAATGCATGAAGGGGATAGACAACTGAGAATTTAGCCATCTAAGGGCATCAAGATTGAAGATTAAACCCTTGTGCCAACTCTTGCACCAAACTGCTGTAGTTCTGTCCACGCATTACCGTCTTTACCATGTTTACAGATGTGTTGACACCATAGCTTCTGGCCATGGAGCACGGGTTCTCCTTTTTTACTATTCACAGGCTTCCTTTTTATCGCAGGCCTTTTCATAAAAACAAACTGTAGAAATGAAATGTGCCCAGCTGTCTTCTAAGCCCTCTTGATGGCTTGTGTGGCAATAGAATTCTAATATCTGTAATAAATGGAGACTTAACCATCACGGGTGGCAGGTGTTTGGTGACCTGGTAGGGAAACTGCTTTTGACTCCACGTATCCAGGTTACACAGTCCTAGGCTGAAGGGGTGTTTGCTCACAGTCCAGTTGTTAAAGTATTACAAAAAAAGCAAATTATTGGTCCTTTGGCTTGTGGGGTTTTGTTTCATCTTAATCAAAGTGAAAGCAACAGGACAGTGAAAACCTGTTTTAAACCTAACACAGGTCCAACACCAAGGACTTCCACCAGGGCTGCTAGAGTTCAGGTTTCCCATCGTGGAGTTTAAATGTCCTTGGATCCTTGTGGAACAGTTCTTTGAGCCACTCATTTGAAAATCTAGGTAGGAAGTGATGGTTTTAAACTTGATAATTTTTTTAATAGAATAGTGATGAGTGTGGTTTTCAGCCACATACAGTTTTTGAATTGCAGCAAAGGTTGTTGAGAGTCATATAGCATATTCTAGGGTACTTTAAACTAGCCTGTAGAAACCTATCCTGCAGCGAGGCTAGTAATAAAAATTATCATGAAAGCCTTTATTGCAAAAGAGGAGGGGAAAAGTTAAAGGTTGATTACAAGCAATTTAGAAGGAAAAAAACCTAAGGTGCTTTTCAAAAGAATAACTGAAACTGTTCTGGGCTAAAACAGCAATACTGTGCTCCTCATTAGTTCAGTAAGAACAGTGGAACTGTCGTTTCACTAATACATTGAGTAAATTTATGCTGAAAACAGTGTAACATTTTAATGAGCCTCTCTAGAAAGAATATGCTCATTACTAAGGCAAAATGTGCAGAAAAATCCTTGCACTTCTATGCATAAACTATTAGCTATAACTGCTGCCGTTGTGTTTCCGCATATGTCTACACTATAGATTGTGATCTAGAAACTGGGATTGAAGTTACCGTCTCCTTTCCTTTGGAAAGACCAATGAGCACAATGGTATCAGCACTTTTTTTGATGAGTAATAAATGCAATAAATAACTATAGCTCATGGATGAGAAACTGTCTGATATTTGGATAAGATATTGTCTGTCTAAATACTCTGAAGCTTTTAAATTTCATAATTATTTCAGTGACTACTTCGTTGTAAGTACCTTTTTTTTGTACCTTCCTACTCCTACTCCTGAGAGAATTGATGGGTTTCATACCACATTGCTGCTGGTTAAGTGAAAAGGCCTGCTTTTTAAGTAATGTGTTTTATCAATAGGAGTGAGTTCTTTGACATGAGGAGAGTCCCTCTGTCAAAATGTATACTTTCATCCCCCCCTTGCATTGTCTTGTAGATTCCTTGATCTTGACATCTGGGGAGGACTTTGCCAACTCCTGTTACAAATGAGCCCAGTGCTTTAGTTCTCCTGATCGGCAGAGAAACAATGTATCCCAAGTTCAGACCTCTGCCGTTGCTGTTCAGCATTTACTCCTGTAACTGCAAGCTCAAATTCAAAGTTTATGGTTCCACACAATCCAGATGCTCCAGATGATCATTGGTCCATTGCGCTGAGGTTGCTGCTGTCAAAGAAGGAGATCGTTTGTTAATGGCACCCAGTCTTTAAATGCAGGGGTGTTTTCGTTTCTGAGTAAAATCTGTGTACTTACGGGAAATAAAGGCATGTTTAAAATTATGTGGAAATAATGTTGGTTATTGCAAAGTGGAGAAGGAAAACATTACCTCTGATGATAACTATATTTTAATAGTTGAAAGCTCACAGTTTATTCCATAAGATTGTATTGTACCAAAAGCCAGTAACCTACAGATTTCCAAAGACCTTAGTTTATTAATTTATTAAACTTTAAATTAGTTTGTTTTTTTGAGAGTAGTCTTTGAAACAAGACGACTGAAAACTCATCTGATAGTATTTAATGTCTAATTACATGATTTCGCTGTAACAGAAAAGGCCACTTTAACCTAAAGAAAGGCCTTATTTAACCGAAGGAAAATAGCATGAAAACAAATTAACTCATTCTGAAAAGGGGGAAAACACTCAAGACTTAAGTATTTTCATCTCGTGACCTTGTTGTCTTCCCTTATGGATTTGGTGGTTGTGGTTAGGACTGGCAGGGTTTTACCCATCTCTGCCTACCTGCCCCCGTACACACTGAAGAGTTACAACAGTTGAGAAACAAAATAATTTGCCTTGATCTAATTAGCAATGAGGATATTGAAATTAACTAACCTGGCTTGAGAAAGTTATTTAGGTTTAATCAACTGTGATACAAATCAAACCTCAGAGGCATGAATCCTTAAGGAATCACTCTCCACAAAAAGCGACTGAAACATTTGTAGTTGTGTCCCTTAAAGTGCAGGGAAAGAGACTGAAAGAACCAAACTTATCTGTGCTAGTTTCTTAGGCACGTTTTTTAAGGGTCTTCAAATTTGGCCATGAATGCTTTAAGCTGAGAAAGAAATTTGGTTAAAGATACTGACTGAGCTGCTATGTTAGCATCTGGGGGCAAAGCCACAGGGTGGCCCTGAGCAAACAGGTTTACCAACTCTTACAGCTCTGATGAGGTTTGCCACCACACCAACATGAAACTAATTACATGACTGCTGTCTTTAGCATGAGAGCTCTTTATGTTTTTTAAATGTTTAGTCCTGCGCTTAAAATCATGGCTTAGGTTAATTGAAGATGCTCTAAATTGTTTGGGAAAATGGTTAAGAACTGTACAAAATTTGGGTGTACTAGATCTTTCTCTAATGAAAGTTTTGCAGGAGGGCAAGTATTTGTTTAAAAGTTGCCACAGCGTGGCATTGCTTTATATGCCAATGTTGGATAAACAACAGTAATACTCTTGACAGTTGGCAAGCCTGAGTTCAGTGGGAAATTGCAAGGCAAGGAAAACATCCCACACTCAAGGTTTTGGAACTATTTAGGAGTTCTGGAAAGAAGTTTCTACATCCATGAAATAGGGATGAAGGAAGGAGATTCAGGGGGGAAAAAAGCGCTAGTTGCCTCTGTGAATTGAATCTCAAATCCTAGTGCTGCTTAGGGCCAAAGATCTGATAGCTACTCTAAAATACAAGCCCTTGGTTAGCAGCCATCAGCTTGAGGGACTTCAGCGGGACCAGAAGCAAGGGAAGGAGTTTTCTGCCGAGACAAAGCAGTACTGCACCAGCAGATCATATTACATAAGAAGCAGTGGACATTGCAAGTATTTAGGTCCAGATTTTCAGAGTAACAATGCTAACAGAGACATGATCTGTTGGCTCTGTAAGATAAGTGGGTAGGTCAGATTATTTTGTGTTTAAAAGAAAATACAAAAAGATCCCAGTAAAAGAAACCTTATAGTGTATTATTTTGCAAACCATTACCTGTTATCTTGGGGGAGGCAACTTACCTTTTAATTTTAGGTTACCTTGGAGTTTTACGGCCTGTTGTTCACCTGTCTTACATGCTCTTTTGAGAATCACTTCTAGATCCACCGAAATTGTGACAAATGATCCCTCCAAATATGGGCAATCATGAGAAGCCAGGCATGGAGAGAAATGAGTCCTGGGGTAATTCCTGCAGCCGCCCATTAATGCTGTCAACAGCAGTATCTGAGCAATTTTGATCTGAAGGGATGATAGCTCTTTTTGAAAAAGTTTTCTGTGGTCATACGATTAATCCTGGAACCCAAAAGTCATTTCCAGTGTGACCACACAGCCACACTTTCCACAAAGCTACAACTTGACTGAGCTCCAAGCTATAGTCAGAATTCTAGAAGCAGCTCTGAGGTTGTCGTCTCTGACTAGCCACTTGTTTGTAAGTATTTATTTTCCGGAGCCCACTCAGGAGCAGAGAGGAGCTGTAAGGCTGGTAAGTCAGAAAACCTCACTTTTACACTAATTCAAGGGGGAAATCCCTTAAGACTAGCTATGGCTTATGAATGGAAATGAGAGTGAGCCTTGGTAGCCACAGGCCAGCAAGGAAACACAGAGGGCCTTTGCTCGGCCCCTGGCTTGAGTGGCCTTCTGTTCGTGGTTCTTAGATGTAAATAGTAGTTCCACCCAGCAAGAGCTTCGTAAATGATTTCTGCAGCAAAAAATATTGTTGAAAGTATTTATTTACACCATAGTCATAAACCATCCGTTATCTGAACTCCAGTTAGTGGTTTTATGTTAGAATAGATTGTTTATTTTTTTCCACAACTATTAAGAGCTAATAACCAAACAAATCAGCTGCAGTGACATTATGCACATTCTCTTCTGAAACTTGACTACAAAGGTAACACTTTAAGTCACAAAACAGAGCATACAAAAATATACTTTCTAAAAAAATTCCAAATATTAATAGGCAGAAATATACAGCCATACTTAACCCCAGGGAGTGATTTGTTTTTTTTCCGTAGTAAGGCATCCTGTCTACATGCAGACCCTGTAACACTGCCCACACCACACCAGGCACGGAGGACACGACACGACTGCATGCATCCTATGTACATCCCCCTTTAAATAAGTTAACCTTTGACTCATTTCAAGAGACCATAAATGCTTTACATTTTTTTTTTCCCGAAGGTTCAGAACTTGGAGAACAGTGCACATCAAAAATACACAAAATCTGAATGGATATACACTGGAAAAATAATCTTCGTTTCTCAACAACAACCAAAAAAAAGGAGCAATATTGCTTTGTCCCTCCTATCATTGCACTTCTGTTCTCTGAGTTTTTAGTACATATTGCTTAACGGTTGAGACGGCCAGATACACTTCAATTCGCTGCTCTAGGGTCACAGAATGCCCGCAGCTCAGACCAGGCTCTGCTCGCTGTACAACTCCCCCCCAAGCCCCCCAGTCGGCCCCAAGCCATAAAGTGCAGTGGCAGTTTTGCTTAGTCTTTTTCGCTGTCCTCACTCCAAGGAACCAGCAGCTCCCAACCTAGTAGAGAAGGTCTCAGAACAAGCCTGGCATCCAGGGTCAAAATAAAGGGAAGGCCTAGCAAAACCTCATCAGACATCTCTGGGGCAGGGTCAGACCACAGCCCTCTTGGCCAGAGGCGCTCACCCAGCCCTCCTCTGGCTCCCCATTGCTTGGAGTAGTCAACTCCCCTAAGGAAGTTAAATAGCCTAAGTTTTTGGGCAGGCGTTTTTTTGGGGGGAGAAGGTGGGGCAGGGCTGGGCTCCGTCGAGGTCCTCGTCCACTATCACGAGATGACGGGGAGGAACAGGGAAGGGTGGTAGTGTTGTACAGCTCGAGTGGACGGAGGGCCTGTGGGGCGTGGAGAAACCGGCGTGGAGCTTCGTCTCATGGTGTCCTGGTCCGAGAGGTGCAGGAGGCCAGTGGTCCTCCGAGGGTGCTGTTCCCGCACAGGCTGGCCTGTGAGCCCCCGGGAGGGCCGGAGGCTGAAGACTGCGCAGACACAGACGAAGACGGGGCGCTGCTCTTCCGCTCCTTCTGTCGAAGGTGGATCTTGGTGTGGCGCTTCCTTTCGTCACTCCTGGCAAACTTGCGGCCGCAATAGTCACAGGCAAAGGGCTTCTCCCCGGTGTGGGTGCGGATGTGAGTGGTGAGGTGGTCGCTTCGGCTGAAGTTTCGCATGCAGATGCGACACTGGAAGGGTTTGTGGCCCGTGTGGATTCGGATGTGCCGGGTCAGCTCGTCCGACCGTGAGAACCTCCTGTCACAACCCTCTGCCGGGCACGGGTAGGGCCTCTCGTGCACTGGCGTTTTGCTGGGCCTGTTAGGGTACTTCCGGGGCCGCAGGATGGGCCGCAGGGGCAGGTGGTGCGGGTTGTAGGGGGTAGCAGTCACTGCTGCCGAGCCACTGCCGGGCAGTCGGGGTCCCTCACTGCCTCCACCTGCCCCTGGTCCCGTGACCCCAGCACCGGGGCCCCCCAGAGTAAAATTACGGATGGTAGACAGTGGTGTGAGCGGAGGGGGGACCCGCAGGGAGTCCAGAGGGCAGGGAAACGGCTTTCGATCGGGGCCAGCGGAGCCATGCGGATCTCTCTGGCACGGAGATGGGAAAAATCCAGGATAGTCTGGAATCATAGGAATGAGACCTGGGTCCATGGCTGGCTTGGGGGATGGGTAAGAAGGGGGTGGCTGGTAGGCCAGAGAGGAGGTGGACGTGGTGGGTGGTGACAGGAACGCTGAAGGGTCCTGGTAGAGATCTCCAGCACAGCCCGAATAAGGAGGAGGAGGAGGAGGTGGTGGAGAGTAGAGGTGGTCCAGTTCAGGCTGGGTCTGGGACATGGTACACACGCCCAGGGGTCCTGTGGCCAGTGGGGGAGCAGAGGAGACGCTGGACGAGGCTGTGGTTGACGCTGGAGGGGTGACCCCTTGCAAGATGCCGGCACTCACAATATTGATGATGCCTTCTGGGTAGCAGCTGGCACCAGGGTATTGGGGGTCGATGGAGAATTTGCCCATGTACGTAAAGGTCTGGTTTCTAGGCGCAGAGATGGGAGCAAAGCTACTAGGATATGGGAGATCCAAGGGCCTCTTCTCTCCAGTCATGTCAATGTTGATCATGCCATCTGGGGAGGGAAAGGGCAGGAAAGAGATGCAGTAATGAAAATGCAGGCAAGAACCAATTCTCTCTTTTCTCTCTCTCTCTCTCTCTCTCTCTCTCTCTCTCACACACACACACACACACACACACACACACACAGCCACCCCCATTTCAGGATTCCAACACTATAGGGCTAGCTCAAGCTCCAACAGGTAGGGAAACTGAGGCCTGGAGATAGTAAAAAGTTCTCCAGAGTCTGGGATTCAAAACCAATCTCCAAGAAAGCAGGACGTGCCCCTCCCCCTTCTATCCCCCAGCCATCTGTGACTCTAGTCCCCAATAAAAATATCCAATAATAGCGACAATATCAAACAATTTCCCATCTGCCTCGGACTTCGCTCCCATTCCTTTGCTTTGTGGTCCCACTGCCTGCTGCCGAGGCAATGATACAGACACCACTAAAGAGCCGACCAATCCCAGGCGGTGCAGAGAAGGTGCCAACCGCGGCAGAGGGGAACCCCAGAACGGGTAAGTGGGTGGGTGATGTTCCCGTTGCTAATTCCTGGTGCCATCTCCCCCTCCCTCTCCCGCTGCGCTTCAGCTGACGACTGCCAATGGGTTCCCGGGCTGCGGAGGAAGGAGTCTAGGTTTCCCTTCCATCCCCACATCCTCAGCCATGCCCGACCCCCTCGCGTCCTCTGCCCCAGCCCCAGACCAGAGGCCGAGCTTCGAGGGAGGCGCGGGGGCTGAGGGAGACGACCTCACACGGCCTCGCCAAGGAACCCAGACTCACGCTGGTGCCCGCGCGGGCCTCCCTCTGCAGTCTCGGGGCCGCTTTCCGCTGTGGACTGGCCCTGCTCCCCAGCCTCGCCTCGCTAACCCCATTCACTCCGGGGCGATGCGCAAGTGGGGTGGCGCCTCCCGGCCGCAGCCGAAGCGCCGCGCGCTCCGAGGTGCTCTCCGAGTGGGCTCTGCCCCGAGAGCGCTGCCCGCGCGCTTCCCCGGCGCTCCCCGGCCGCTGAGCTCTCCAGACGCGCGACGCTCTCCCGGACTGCCCAACTTTCCCGGCACTCTAACCCCACTCCAGACGCGCAGGGGCCCGCCGGCGGACCCGCTTCCAGCCGGGAAGCCCCGGAGGGGTGCCGCCTGAACTCTGCGCCCAGCCCAAGCTTGACTTCTCGGTGACCAGGTGCGTCTGCCGGCGCGCACAACGCGGGGCGCCCTGGTCCCTCGTCCCTTCCCGCTCCTCCCGCGCTCACTTCCAGTCTTCGGGGCCGGCGTGGCCGGCGCCGTCCGCCCCAAGCGCCCACTCTCCCCTCCGAGCCCCGCACACCCACCGCCCCACCCACCAGCCCCGAAGAGGACACGCGGCTTACCTCCGGCCACTCCGTTCATCTGGTCGAAGGGGCCTCCCAGTTCACCATTGGGGAAGATGGTCACCGACGAGGCGGCGAGGTCTTCCACAGGGTAGAGGCTGTCAGGCAGCTGGTGCATAAAACCACTGAGAGTTACTGGGATTTTGTCTACGGCCTTGGCGGTCATCATTTGCTCCTCGCACAACCTGGAGACCCAACTCCCTCGCTACCTGGAGTGCCAGAGAAGCCGTTTTTGGAGAGGGGTCTGGCTGAGCCTGGCTCGGTATCTCCTTTGGCCCTCCACACTTAGAAAAAGACCACCACCACCAGCACCACCACACACGCCAAAAGGAAAAAAAAATCTTAACAGCAATAAAACTAGCAAGCAAGTTGTTGGCTTCTTTAAGGAAGAAAAATGACTCTCTGCCACTGATTCTCTCCTGCCTGGGACCCGGCTGTTGGGGAGCCAGGAGCTGCTGGTGTGGTGTTATTATAACAGTCAGTGTGTCCCCTCGCCCAGCTATTAATCAATCGCGGCTCTCTCAGACGGAAAGTGTTAGGCTCCCAGTATTTATGGGCAGGTCTTCAAGACCCGTGACGTCGCTGCCCATATATGGACTGAGGAACAGGGCCGGGCCAGCAGCTTTTGCCGTCACATGGCCAATTTGCATACGGGCTTGGCTCCGCGGGCTCCGCCGAGCTCGCCTCCCACCGTTCGCCAGCGGCGGACAGGGCCCCCCGGTGTGTGTGGGGGGGACCTCCCGGCCCCCGCCTGCAGCCGAGCCTCCGGGCTGCAGAGCTCAGCCCGGGGAGGGTGCGATCGCCGACCCCGGCGAGGTGGCCGCGGGGGAACGCGCGCGGGCCGCCGTGGCAGCTCCGTCTCTTCGGGGCGGGGAGGAATTCCGGTTCCCGGAGACTTTCCAAAAAAGGAGAGGATCCGGTGGCGGCGGCTCCGCCTCCCCGGCCCTTGTTTGGGCGCCATTCCGGAAAATTAAACTTCGGAAAGAAACCGAGCGGAGCCGAGACACTACAGTCAAACCCCTCCTTCACTTTTCTTGGCAGCTCAAAACCGCAAGCAAAAAAAAGTGACTGAAAAAAAAAAAAAGAAGAATAAAGAAAGAAGAAGAAAAAAAAGCTACCGGCATTCACGGAAGCTGACTGCCTTTTTCTGAATTACACGGTGGAAAGTAGTGTCTGGTGATAAGAGTGAATGCGGTCTTGCTTTTTTGGAAAGTCTGTGCTATTTATACAAGAGCGAAAACGGAACAGGTCTGGGCTGTTTGTTTGTTTAAGTATTTTGGGTAACTTGAGGGTAAGGGGTTAGAGGAGAGGATGGAGCCGGGGAGCGGCGGGAGCTTCTGGAGGGAGCCGAGGCGCCCCCTTCCTCTCTGCCCGCGCGCTCCCCGCCCCCCTCCAGCTGCCGCGCGGAGCGGGCGCCCTTCCCGGCGTGTCTGGGCGGTCCGCTGCGTGGGGGCAAGCCAGATGGAGACTTGGACACTCACCCTCTCCGGCGCGCGCTCGCGCACACACACACGCGCGCGCGCACACGCGCACACACACACACACACACACACACACACACACGCACGCTCCACTTCCGCTACACACTCTTCCCTCCCCCGCTGCCCTCTTACACCCCCCGCTCCCACTCCTTACGCTACACACCACACGCCTCCCTCTTGACAGGGCGAGGGCGTGCGCTCGCCTGAGCCAAGAGGCTCCCCAGGCGCCAGACGGGGCACCCTGGCCAGGCTCTGCCCTCACCTTCACAGGCCCCCGCGGCCCCCATCTCTATGTGTACGCTTTCCGGGGCCGCATCCTATCCCCCGCGCCCCAGATCTACCCGGGAGCAGTCTCCCTCTCCCTCGCTTAGAGCCTGCTCAGTGACAACAAATAGCACGGTTTCCGAGTCGCCTGGGAGGGGGTTCCCACACGAACACCCCTAGGCAAATAAATAAATAAATAATAAATAGATAGATAGATAGATAGATAGATAGATAGATAGATAGCGCAAACCCTTCCAGTAGAAACCTTCCTGTTAAATTCCCCCCAAAAAAACTTTTTCAGAGGCCTAAACAGTGGCTCGTGCCGGCTCCTAGGACACTCGGCTCCCACCTCCCCTACGCGCCCAGCCCGCCCCAGACGCGCCCCGGCCGGGTTCCCAAGCCAGAGGCTCCCGGGCCCTGCGTTAGCCTGGGATCTGTGACGCAGGCTGGGAACCTGCCCTGCCCTTCTCAGCTCCAAAATGTGACCAAGAAGGGCTCCGGTCCCCGTCCCGGCTTTTCTCTGGCTGGCCCGGGCTGCTCGGAGCCGCCGGGCTGCCCGGCGGGCAGGAGCCAGGGCGCCACGCCGTGGACGGAGCGCGGCGCTGCAGGCGCTCTCCCGCCCTGCACCTGCGCTGCCCGTGGCCGCCGCGCGCCGGCTGCTGCCCAGCTTGGGGTCCGCTGGTCAGGGGACCCCACCCACCCACCCACCCCAGCGTCCCCCGGAGCTGTCTTGCCTCCCCCCCACGCCCGCCGCGAGAGTTGTGGTCCCGGGATTCGTCCTCCACCCAGACTTCAAACGCCCCAAAGCAAATCTGGGAAAGTTTCTCCATCGCGCTGCGCGCGCTCGCTCTCTCCTGCCAGTTGGGGGAATCGAACGCAAACTGGGGCGAGAGAGAAAGCTCACCGAGGGTGGGACCCCTCGTGGGTGTCCCCCCCGTCTGAAGAGCCCTGCGGGGCCCCGTTTCGAAGCGAGAGAATACGAGGGGAGAGAGGGCAGCGCTCTTACCACGTGCGCCAGCGCGCTCCGCCTGCGCTCCGGCCGGTCCCGCGGCCCCCGCGCCGACCACGGGCAAGACGACGCCTCGGAGGGGAGCCCGACTCTCATCTCCAGCCTGGATGGGGGAGAGAGGGGGTGGAGGGGGGGTCGGGTTATGCAAATAGAGGTCCCGGCGGCGGGGCTCGGGTTACGGTCCCCCCCCTCCAGGCCGGCCCCCAAGGTGAGACTACCCACCCGCGTCTACGCGCGGGCCTGGCGACTGCTGGCGCTCCGCTGCCGTCGGGGCACGTGGGCGGGTGGATTGCAGCGGCAGCCGCCCCTCTCTCCCGGTGCTGCCAACACCCCGCGGGCTGCCACCTCGCGCAGCCCGGAGGGGGAGCTCCCGGGCGGCGGACCGAGCCCGGAGAAGGGAGCCCGCCGAGGGCAGGACGCCCGACCTGGGTGGGGCTGGTGGAGCGCGCGGGAAGCTGGCGGGTGGCCGCTACCAACCTTCGCGCGGGAGGCCAGTGGGGGTAAGAGAAAGGGGTTCGCGCCGTCAAGGAGTCTAGAAAGTGGGGAGGGGGTTCGGGGGAGCCTGTGGAAGCCCAGCCTTCCAGGAACTCTCACCCTCCCTTAAGAACGTCGCTGGACCTAGCTGGGGGGGAGGGCGTGGGGGAGGGGCAGGTGCTAGTAGACGCCAGCTGCCCCAGGCCTCGCAGGCCAGGCTCTGAAGGGTGCCTGGGGCCAGTCCCTCTCCCAGTTCTCCCAGAACATCCTGGGGGGGGGGGGGGGGGCGTCTGTGATAGCTTCCAGTAGTCTTACCTTTACTTTCTTCTTCCCTCCTATCTTCCTCCCTTTCCTTAAAAGAAAAAAAAAAGTGTCTCTGTCTCTCTCTAAGTACAAAAAATCCAAACCCTTAAATAAAGGCAGCTTAGATGAGGGAGCGAAATCCAGAGCACATATTTCAAGCCAGCCACGGGGCGTAGAGGGATGAGTTCAGAAAAGCTAAAAGCACTTGCCCCAAAAGTCCGGCAGCTGGTGATTGGTCCGGCTCAGACCGGCTCCTGGGTCTTCAGAGTCCAAGCCCTCTTGAGCTGGTCGCTGCGTGGGGCTCTCGGGACTGTCAGAAGGTCGGCCGGTTGAGTCCTGAAAGCCTGGCTCAGCCGGTGAGAGACCGCGTCACCTTCATGAATTTCATCTTGCTTTGGCATTTCGGAGGAAAAGTAGAGCCGGACGGGGATGGGGTGGGGGCAAAGCAAGAGAGAGGGGGGCCGTTACAGGTGGACCCCTGCCGGGAGGGGGAGAATTTCACTGTAGAGACTCTGCAGACCTGTGTGATGGAAGGAATGACCAGGCTGGCACAGAACCAGCATATTAATGCTGCTGTCTTAAGAGAACCCAACCCCACAGTATCCTTCCTGGAGGCAAGGAGGGGTAAGAGGAAGGCAGAGGTGTGATTCTGTGCTGAGGAGAGGAGGAGAGGAAGAAGCCTGAGGAGAGACGTGGGAGTGGACTACAAAGGTGAAACCAGGGTCCCGACTTTGAAGCATTCGAACTTTTTGTGTTTGGATAAAAATACAACACGTAGCATTTAAAAAAAAATAAAATGAAGTGTTGTCAAACGGACCGTGTAAATGAAATACTCCAAAACCTATCAGTAGTCGAGAAGAGTAGCTTGCTGCCGGCTTCACATGTGCTGTGAAAAGGGAAGCAAGGAGGCTTCTTGGAGGCAGGCTTGCTCCTGGGGCAGGGGTGAGGTGGCCCATGGGCAGTTTGGAGCTGGCTGGAAGGTCCTGAGAATTACCCTGTGAGGGTGGCACTGGACTTCTTTCCAGTCTTACAGCTCTTGTTCACAGTACTCAGGAGACGCATCAAATCATTTACCACCTGCATTTTGATGTGCAAAGGAACATGTTTGACTACCTTCACGGACTCTGTGATGTCATTTTCGTCCCACCTGTGACTGCTGGTGGAGGCAGAGATACAGATAAGTTAGAATCCCCCTTAATGTAGACACAAGCAAAGACTAGATCTCCAAGTCAGGTGGCCTCCAAGTCAGATCATGTGGCCTTTGAAAGCCAGATGAATGCTAACTGCCAAATCATCTTAAAGGATCCCTGGGTACTAGGGAAACTGGTAAATAGTTCCCTACATCCAGTATCCCAAGACAAATCTGAAAACCTATGGGTTATAAGCCTAGCTCAGGTCATGCCCAACACAGCTGTAAAGACGTGCCATGGGCTTAGATAATACAGTCCAGGAGAAGACCCTTATGGTCACGTTTTGTAGATGGATGTATCAGTGCTGGCTCAAGAGGCTTTAAAAAACACTTCTCAAAGATCCACCCTGTTTCCAGCACGGTACTAAACTCTGGGAATACAATGGTGCCTACAGCCAGGCCCCATCCCCAGCCCCATGGAGTTTGCCTGGTATAGCATGGGAACTCAGCACCACAGTGACTCTGTTCGCTCTCCACAAAACAGACAAAAGAGCCAGTGAAGTTTCATGGCTGCGGACCTCATAAATCACAGATCTGAAGGACATACAAGGATTAGGGGAGGGGCTAAGACCTGTGGAAAGAGTGTTTGGGGAAGAAGGCAGGTGGAGGAAGGCCTCGAGATGGGAGAAAGCAAGGTTTGTGTAGAGAAAGTCCAGTTTGGGCAGGCATTTCTAGGTCAGCTAACACGCGAACATTGGGACTGGGGTAGCCAATACAGAGTACTCTAGAAGGCTCTAATCCTTCACAGTGCTCCTCTTTCTCTTCTGTTATTTTTTTTTTTTTTCTGGAAAATGACAGTGGCATTACAGTTTTTTACATTTGAGGGTTTTTTGTTTGTTTGTTTGTTTGTTTGTTTGTTTGGTTTGGTTTTCTGCCACTCAGTTTCTGCAGATGAATAAGAACTTGCCAACAAGGTTTCATCCAGGAGAATATACAGAAACACTTACTGGTATCAGCATTGTGTCCCTGTGACAGTTGTAATGAAATACATTCCTCGGTTGTCAATAAGGAAATGACAGACAGTGTGAGTTTTGTCCCGTATAAAATGAAAGCGTGCGTAAAGTGAAGCAGAGAGACATCATGTCAGATCTACAGATCACTTTAACTATCCCTGGTTTTTTTTTTTAAAAAAAACAAAAACGAAAAGGTAAATGGATGTGCCCATTTGCACTATTGTTGAAGACTGGTACACTTTAACCCAGGGCCCAACTTAACAAATGACAGCTGGTCATTCTGGTCATAAGAGCTCAAAGCCAAACCCTCCTTCCAAATCATCTTTCTCTGTGCTTTTGTATTACACCTATATATTTAGTGTATTGTATACTAGCACATGAAAAATAAAGGTCGTTACAGCTACAGAACCCATCCCTGTTTTATTTTACTAGACTGTTTATATCGCCAGGTTATGGGCAGTAATTTTTTTTTTTTCTTTTCCAACTAACTTCTGACTCATGAAATTTTTGGTTTTATGTTTATAAAAGGATCAGGCAAGGCAGAGCATCTGTGTCAAAGTAATTGTTTCATAGCATTTAAACACAGACAGTTTTTGTATTCCAAAATACAATAATCTCACCATTTATTATGGTTAGGGTGATGGGTTCTGGTTTTCCGTTCAAATCCTAAATGTTGCCGCTCCCCGGCTGTGTGTGCTTCAACACATTCTTAGCTGCTCCGTCCTGGTTTCTTCATCTGGAAAGTGAATGGAATGAACTCAATGGAAATGACCATTGAGTTTTTTGTGATGATTAAATACAGTGATACAAAGCCGATAGCACATTACTGGTGCATATTAAAATATCCAATAATTATTACTCATTAAATTATTTCCATGACTGAATGCTATGCACCAGGCACTACTTCATCTTTCTAGATTCAACACTGTGTTCCTCATAATCAGCTTGGAAGAAGCATGGCTGTTCTTTTCTGCTTCATAGGCGAGGGGACAAAGGTTCAGAAAGGGTGTGTGACCTGCCCAAGTCATCCCAGCAAGGTGCAGAACCAGAATAAGGACTCTGCTCTGTTGATCCCAGAGCTGTGTTCTGAGCTCATGTGAAACCCAACTCTCATCAGATAAAAGCAGAAGGATGGCTTTTCTTCAGATATTGAGGAAGGAAGGATTCATGGTACTTCTTCCAAATTCTGAGTTTCTGCTTCCAAGAATAATGAATTCACCATTACTGAGAAGGTTGTGAGGAAGAAAGAGAACCCCAGAGGTAGATGTTTTTGTAAGATACTTTAAAACACATTGTAGCTTCGGGGATAACAAAACAAAACCATCATCTAAGCTCAGGAAGCCCAGTCATATACATTTAAGGTGGCCTAATTACATACACATTTCCTCCAGAGGGATCAAAATACGTAAGAACTGCACTGAGCTTCAAGGAAAAGGTTGGGACTCTCAACGTGACTTAAAATTTAGGAGCTGAGTTGTACAGTCTTATAGTCTCAGCACTCAGGAAGCTGAGGCAGGAAGATGCCAAATTTGGTGCCAGCCTGGGATATATAGCGAATTCAAGTCCACTGTAAAGAGCACGTTTTGCCTTGGTGTGCCCTGTGAATGAGACTTGTGTTCTAGGATGGTTCCCTGTGTTTTCTACACTACTCCTTTCTTAAACTGTGGAAGTCACCTGAGCTCAGAAGTATGATGGCTCTCTGTGTTCCAGCCAGCAGGGTTCTGCATGGGAACATGGTGTCTTCCTGGCAGTGAGAGAGACCTCACAGATAACTCCTAATTAGTTCTGCTGGTCTTCCTGCCTGCTATGTCAGCTTCCCTTAGAGATGTCATACTTCAGAGCAAGGCAAGGACCCCCAGGAGCCTCCTCTAAAGAAAATTCAGATAGCTCCCCTTGCGTGAAGTAAAAGCCGCTCATCTCCTGGCAGCCAGGGTAGAGGCCACTGTGAATGCTGTGGCCACCAGCACGGGACCACTAAGGCGAGGTCTGCCTGGAAGCACTAGCGAGGCCATTTCTTTCTTCCGAGTCTTCTCTGCTACAAGCAAGGAACCTGAAGAATGCAAAGAGCACAGGACAAGGAACCGAGAGACCTCTTTCCAGTCCCTTTTCTGTCACTTGGTAATGGCATTATTTGGAGTTGATGGATGATTCAAGGAGAAAGCAGTCGAGCTTTCTGCCTTCCCATCACACTAGCCTTCCATGGTGGGAAGGCTTTTCATTCCCGTATCTCCTGATACTTCTTAGTCAAATGCTGCAAAGACAAGGAGGCATGACATTCCCTCACGCCTATAGGAACACTAAATAACAGCCTATGTGGCCACCGGCTTTAGGAAAGACAGTCTGAGCCTTCACTATTTTGAACGAGAACCCTGCAGGGGATGTAGGAAGAAGATGAAGAGGGAATGCAAAAACCTGGCACTCGATGCCAAAGTGGGTAAAGGGAAAAGCGGTAGGTTAGAAACGACACTTATTGGCTGTGTGTCCATAACAGGGATACTCACAATATAATGATGATGATGATGGTGATGATAGTTTGTATTATTGAGTACCAAAGAGTACTAAACATTCTACTGTTGATGGTGCCTGATTCCTTTTGTTTTGCCCATCATTTCAGGAAGCAAATATCATTATTCTCTTCACTTGAAAGGTGCAGAAACCAAGTCACTGAAGTCCAAACCCCTGTTCTAACGCAATGGACATTGTCAAGTTGTGAACCCAAGCAGTCTAACCCTGTGTTTCCCGATACTCACCCCACCTAGCCTGTGTGACAAGATAGGCCACCTCCCTCTGTTTTTCTCATCTTCAAGATGGGGACTGGAGTGTCTGACTCTACCCTTGGCTAGAGCACTGTGAGAGATCTCCAGTTGCTGTCAGCCAGAAAAGTTGCTAGTCTGCAGGGGTTAAATGTGGCTCAGGGTAGGAGAGGAAACCCAGCTGATTCTAGGACCTAGGCAGAGCCTTTGTTTGAATTGGACCTGTTTGCTTGCTGACAAATCCCAAGCCTCCTTCCAAGTGATGTCTTTCCCACCTCCTTATATTAGGGGCTGCTGGTGCAAATCTGAGTGCTCCTTTCCATACTGCAGAACGAGGATTCCCCAGAGAATGGTGCCTTTGGGGCTAGTTCCTGCCTCTCTTGCTTCTCTTGATGCTAAAAAAAAAAAAAAAAAAAAAAAAGGCTAGACACAGAGTCACACTCCCAGCAATTGACAAAAACGTGTGTTTCTGCTCTGAGGCTGCTGTGCCTGATAGGGCCAGTGTGGTTTCATTAGGGTCATCCCTGACTCACAGGACAATTTCAGTCAATGGTCTTGTAAGCACACAGGCAGTGTTTACCCCAGGGGCCTGGTGACGTCCAGCCCGGACTTTGCTTTTTATAAACAGGATTTTTCAGGCAACAGTCCATGGGAGCTTTGAAAGGAGAGAGAGAGAGAGAGGAGTGAGAGCACTTTAGATTCTTCTCTCTGATTGCCGCTCATGAAAGAACGCTGAAGAAATGCCCCCAGTGGTTGATGGCCTTACATCTGTAAAACACTAGGGATGAGTAAGGCCTTTACAGAGCACTGTGTCCTATTACACAGGCATTTCATCACCATGTGTTTGAAAATAATGACAAATTAACCTGTCCAGAGGGAGCTCTCTCTCTTTCTGTGCACGCGCACGTGTGTGTGTGTGTGTGTGTGTGTGTGTGTGTGTGTGCGTGCGTGCGTGGATGTGCCTGCATGCTCAGGAGAAAGCTACCCAGTAATATTTAAGCCTCAGCCCACTTGACTCATCTCTCCAAGGTCCGCTCTAAGGGGCTGTGGATAAGCAGGCAGGCGAGCCAGAGCCAGTGAGTGTGGAAAGGCAGGCTTGTAACACCTCCGAACACACAGGCAAACTGACTGTGTCCCTTAATCTCGTCAGTGGATAATTATCAAGCGCCCTCTGCGTGCAGATAGCACGATACGTGCTTGGAAAGTGTCAGTGAACAACACTCTCTGGAAGATCTTGTGGGTTTATTCTAGGAACCAAAAAAGGGAAGACTCAGTTTGTAGCGTCTTCTTCCCCCGCCCCCATTCCCAGCTTCAGCCAGAATCCCATTTGCACCACCCACACTCTGGTAGGTATCTCTCCTAAGGCCATCAGAGGAAGAATAGCAGACGTGCTTTGATAACTCATTCTGGTGTCTACTCTCACAAGGCATTCCTCAGAGATAGACAACACCCCCCCCTTTTCATTATGAATTTTATTTTGTTTTCTCCTTGGGAGACTTAAAAGGGTTTAGTCACAATGTTGGAAGAACCAGTCATCGACTGGACTATCGCCCTTGGCCTTTTCTGTTCCCCTGTGGACAAAAATCTCAGTTCTCAGAGCCAGTCTTGGGATTTGAGGCTCTTGATCCATTTGTCTATCTGAAGCAACGCGTTGACAAACTTCTGCATTGCCCAGGCTTTCCCCACAGTTGGAAAGCCTAAGAGTACGTTTTAGGTGCTACTTAACCCTTGCCAAGGCCCCCTTCTCCTGCCTTAATCCTTTTCAGACACATGGTACAACCTCTTTACCTTGACAAGCCATGCCTACCCTCCCTACCCCCATCCACCCAAGGAAGCCTAGTGAACCCAAAAGAACACGGGTGACTTACCCAGAGCCACACAGCTATAGAGGGAGCAGCAGCATTCTCCACCACAGCCCTGGAGGCCGAACTTGACTTTCAGTCTGTGAAATGGGAGGCCAAGGACCGGTTGGGAAGGCCCAGGCATATGAACGCTTGTGCAATGCCTGAGACACTGAGATGGCAGAAGGCCAGTTATCATTTAGGTCATGTGTTTGCTTCTCCACAGCGGTAACTGACCCCGCTCATACCCCGGCATCTTGGTATCTACAATGGCAAGAACTAGTACTACAAAGGTAATGGGTAAGCAGCCGACAGCCAGCCAGATCTTGGCCTCATAGAGATTTAGAGGCGATTCTGGGTCCCATGACTCCTCAGTTCCATCCACGGGAGTCGTCACTTGTCCCACTTCTGAGGCTGGCAATGACTCAGTGATTGCCACCTTCTTGGTTATCAGCCTGTGGTGCTATTACATACGAGAGATTGTCATCTGTGTGGGGTGGCTTAAGTGTGGCTGTGTCTCAACTGGGGTGACCAGCCTGACCAGAGGGAGGGGACAAGCCGAGCAGCTTTCTAACAGAGAACCTTAATGGTTTTGCTTTTTCCACACCCAGTTAACCTGTGCGTGGTGTTCTCAGAAAAGGTCATAATATCATTAGCATCTCTGGCTACGACTTGGCCCCTACTCTAACTTGTTTGTCTGCTGTGTAACCTACCAGTTCCTCCATGCTGCTCTAGAGGATTAACCTTCCTGAGAGCCACCATCCTGCCTCTTCCTGTCACAGAACCTGTGTAGTGGCTGCCCCTTCTGGCTAGACCAGAGGTTCTCAACGTGTGGGTCACGACCCCTTTGTGGGTCCTTTCACAAGGGGTCACCCAAGACCATCGGCAAACACAGTTATGATTCATAACAGTAGCAAAGCTACAGTTATGAGGCAGCAACGAAGATAATTTTATGGTGGGGGGGAGTCACCGCAACATGATGAGCTGTATTAAAGGGGGGCAGCCTTAGGAAGGTTGACAAGCACTGGTCTAGATTTTACCTACTGATCACCCTGTGCCCAGGTCTCGTTCAGCTGTGTAAGCCTTTTCTTCTCAGCCCTCTCTACTCATCCCAGTCACCGTGCCCACTATCAGGCCCCATTTTCTCACTCGGGGTTCACGCATGGTGAACCTCAGCCCCATGAGGGTAAAGACCTCCCTCATCTTGACCACCACTGAGTCCCCACTGTTCGTGGCTGTGCTGGAAGAGAGCAGAGTGAGTCAGAGTTTGTTAAACGAATGGATGCAAGAGCGATGACCAGGCAGGCTTGGGGTCTACAGCTTCATCTTGGTCACTTTGGCTCTCTGAGTCCCAGCATCCTCCTGTCTGTTACATCTATGTAACATCTCAGGCCCTGTACCACACTGGCAGTCTCCTATTATCTGGCACTGACTCTGTGTGTGTGTGTGTGGGGGGGGGTGGTACAAGGGCTGCAATCTCAACCATCACCATCCTTGATGGTGTAAAAAGGAGGAAGAGGCCTTTCTCCAACAAAGGAACCAGGCTGTGCTTTCTCCTAGGAAGAGATTGGATGATCCCGGGAGGAAATTTTTTTCCTTGAAATCCTTTGGATTAACTCCTGTTACTTGGCTTGTTCATTTGCCAAGGCATTTGCACACAAAGAAGGCAAGCCCACGTCCAGATATAAATAGGGGCAATGCTAATGAGGAAGAGAGAACCAAGGGCGCCCACCTGGACCTCCTCTCACTGTGATAAAGAAAGGTTGATCACCCTCTTTCAACCACCAGGCCAGTCCCCGGGAGTTCAGTAACACAGAACACCCGAACGGTGTTCTGCTTAAGGTTAATACAGAAAATAACAGGAAGGAAAGAGTTAATAAGAGGCACAGGAGTTGTTTTGTTCCCGACTAATTAGGGTTCAGAACCATAAAGCAACGTGCATTATTTCCTCGATGGCAGTTAGGGCAGCATGTTGTTTTTGAATGAATACTGCTAAATTTCGGTAAGTAAACACCATTATTATCAACACTTGGCTTTGAATATGCTAATAGCACTCCTGTAGGTTCACTTTAATTTCAATGGTGTATTTTAATTTGGACTATAGAAAGGAAACTATAATTTATATAATTTTTAGAAAAATCAAGAATAGATTGGCTTAATTGAGCCTGGTTATTTAAAAATGCACGCACACACAGATCAGTACATGATGCAAAAAAAGAGTGGGCTTGCAAAGAAGCAAGTCAAAAATTTGATCACCACAGTTCAAAAGTATCTAGAATGTCAGGAGTCTCTTACGGTTGACAGTGACACTACTGTCATCTGTTAGGCCCAGGGGGAAGGCCATCTTGGCAACATCCAATTGAGACCTACCTGTAGGGTGTAGAGGCTGGTGTAAGAGTTTACACAGAATAAAAGATGAATGAGAACCCTGGACTCTTGCAGGCAGTGCACAAATAAATAGAAATAGAAGGTGCACAAGGCAGGGTAGGTACCGTCAGACATGTTCGGAACACGGCCACAGGCTTGAGGAGGGGTGAGGACAGGCATGAGTGTGGAAAAAAAAATCACGTTATTTATTGTTCCTTCCCTTCATAATTGGTGCACCTTTCTATACTTAATATGCTGGGATCGCCTGTGAGGGATACTCCCCTAAACATCAACCAATTAACCGAATGATGGATCTTTACTAACAGGGAACGCATCCTAAGCAGCCATTTGGTAGCATCAGTGGACTCTGAGAATCTACCTGGAGACCAACAGAGTCCACCCCCTGTAGATGCAGATCCGTAAATGTCAGTTCTTCGTGTGTCTATTGTCTTCAGTTTTTTTCTGAGCAAAGACTGTTGACTCGGCCACAAGACTGAAAAACAGTATTTGCATACACCACACAAAAGTAAAGGGTACCAAATTTAGCAGCAGCCAAGTGTTCTTAACCCTGAAGAAAACTCTGAGAATAGCTTCATAGACATTGTATCAAAAGGTGCTATGTGGCTCCACGAGGAGGAGGAGGGGAAGGAGAGGGGGAGGGGGGGGAGGAGGAGGAGGAGGAAGAGAAGGAGGAGGAGGAAGAGAAGGAGGAAGAGGAGGAGTTATGTCCCCAATCGCATTTGTCTGGTTTATCTAGTCAATGGATAAGAAATAAAGAGTTCAGCTTTGAAGAGTTCAAGGCTATAGAGAGGTTGGAGGGATGGCTCAGCAGGATGATCTTCCAGAGGATCTGGGTTCAACTTCTAGCACCCATATTGCTGCCTCCCATGGTCTGTTGTAACTCCTGCTCCAGGAAATCTGATTTCTTCTACTGGCCTCTGCATGCACTTGGTATACAGGCGTCCATCCAGACAAAACACCTATACACATAAACATATAAACAAGTAAATGTTCTAAAGAAAAGTTTACACAACTGGACGTAGAGAGAACCCTCCACACCCCATGATTTGGCAGGTCCCCAAAGATGGACTTTCCTTGGCCAATGGAGAAACCTGGTCACTGGTTCCTCCACAGCTGTTCCTCCCTGGCCAGCTGTGGCCTGTTCCCACCGTCCTCTCAGGGTAGCTGCTTCCTTTAGTTGCTGCCTCAGTTTACCTCTCCACAGGGCCCCTGCTTGGAGTACGACCCCACAGTATACTTGGACTTCAGCAGCTAAATTTGGGGATCTTGGGAAAACCCTCTTCACAACAAGGTAGTCTTTTGTTTTAGGATTAGAGACCAGGAAATTGGAATAACTGGGTCTAACATCATATCCGACTCCACCTTCTGTATGGACCATGGCTCAACTGAGAAATGCAACAAAGACACAGCGACTTCATAGGAAGAAAACATGTCCATGCTACTGGCTCAGTCTCCATTTGGAATAATTTCAAAATAAGAAATAGATTGTTTAGCCCTCGAAGAATTTACAAAAAAAAAAGAAAAAATATTTTTTTTTTAAAAAAAAAAGAATGGATATTGTATTGGTTCTGTCTCAGTGATTTTAATTAACTTCTTCTCTGGCCATGGCTACTAGCTTTCATGCTATTAGACACAAATGCAGTGGACATAGAAACAACTGAATGTTAACTGGCATAATTACCCAGTTAATATTTTAAGGCTTGCTGCTTGTATTTCTCTACCTCTGTCTTCTTGTGCTTCAAGCTCGTTATGAAGTTTTGTTGTTTTTTTTTTTTTTAAGAACTTTCTCTTCATCTCCCACAGAGTTATTTTTTCACTTTTGGGTTTGCTAGTTATTAGTCAGAGATGATAATAATAATTTTTCTTAAAGTGCAGGCTGCAGCTGAGAATTTCCAAACTGCAGTGAGTCATGTCTGGCGTAGTCATTTATCCCCAGACCTCAGAGTCAGAAGGCTGTGCCAGGAAGGGGTTCACGGTTCCCCACTTTTGAACAGAGCATCTGTGTCATGACCTTCTCACCACGTGGGATGGCTGTCCTGTGCCAATCAGCAGGAGCTGTTGTGGTCCCCACAAATAGGTCTCAAAGATTGTCTCCAGTTATCATGTTCCTCAGACTAGTAGCTTCCACCTTGCTACTGGTATCACTGGACATGTGATGTCCAAACTTACGGTCTATTGCTACATAGTGATGGGTGTTAGTGAGTTCACAGAACAGTCTGCGACTTTAGAAGGCTCCAGCCCTGCCAGCGTTCTACCTGGGTCAGACATTAGTCTCTCCAGTTCGGGCCATTATTGTACTTTGTATTCCTGTTTACGCTGTAGTCCTCTTCATCTTACTAAATAAAGGGTCTGAGGAAATAGCTCAGTGGGGAAAGTGCTCACTTCGAGAGCCTAAGGGGCTGAGTGCAAATCTCCCGCACCATATAAAGAGCAGAATGAGCACCTGTAGTCCACCCCTGGTATGGCAGGGGCGGCAAATGCCTGGGGGGGTACTTAGCTGGTCATTCTAGCCCCCTGAAGACCTTCGGGTTCGGTGAAAGACTCTGTCTCAAAGAATAGGGTGGAGAGAGACTGAGGAAAACCTCCAACACGGACCTCTGACACCCCACCACCACATATGTGAGAGAATAAATATAAGCATTTCAAGAGAAAACTATATTGCTAATGAAAAAATTGAAACCTGTGTCATTTGCATGACCAAAATGAAACCGTACAAATAGACAGTATTTTGGAGTTTTCAGCCAATGAAGGGAAGTGTCTGCTGAGGGAGTCTGTGTGGGGACCAGCTCATTGCTTACCTGTGGCTGAAGCAGGCTCTTCACGGCCAGCTTATATATAAACATGATGGAGGAACCCAAAAGATAACCCCAAAGTTATTAAGCAGTGGTCTAAAGCTCTGCCTTAAAGTGAAACAACCTGACTGAGCCTCAAGGCTTGGGGGCCAGTGTGTCAACAAAGCCAGGAGCTGCTGAGGTAGACCAATTTGTGAGTAACAGTAGGAACAGTAACAGTAGGAAGAGATAATAATAATAATAATAATAATAATAATAATAATAATAATAAACTTGCTTACAAACCTTGAGAAGATATGCTAGTGAAAACTGTTTTCCAGATATAATCAAGTAAAAATCTGAATTAGAGACAGAATATTTTTGAATGGGAACAGGGTGCTACAGAAAACAGCAGGATAAAAGAGAGAAGGAGGTGGAAGAGAAGGAAACAATGAGCCAAATGGGGAATTATAAGGTGTGATGGGCAACTTGAGACACTTCAACTAACCTTTTATGTGGTCTAGAGAAAAAGAATGGACAGGATGATGCAGAAGCATTATAGAGAAAGACAATACTTGTGCTTTTAACAAGATACATTGATGTCAAAAAAACATGTAGCCAAACCCGGCTGACACCCAGATCTTGGTGTCCTATACTAACCTTACTAACCTCGTGTACAAACAACCAGGGATCCTTCCAAAAACAGAGGAGGCAACATGCAAATGAGTCTGGAGTATCTTGTTGGGTCAGAGAATAAGAACATAGATTTTTAAAAACACAGCGATGAAAGTATGTCAAAAGGGTACAGGAATCAGCTGACGATTCTAAGACCAAAGCTGAAACACTTGAGCAACAACAAAATAGCATTGGGTCATAAGCCAAAGCATAAAACCATCTGTGAGTCTGTATTGATATCCATTGTACTGATGTACAGTTGCCTTAAGCTATTGACTACACAAACAAATACAAAAAATGGACATGTACCCTGTGTGGAAGGGTCCCACATCATTGATAGAGACATGGAGAGAGGGGAACGCATAGCTGCACACAGTGACTTTCTTTCAAAGAGATGAAAAGAGTCATTTTCTAGTAGCCTGGGCTGTGGAGACCATGTCTCAGAAAAAAAGATCAGCTAGGGTTAGGAGATTCAGTGGAATAAAATTGTAGAACATCAAGAATAATGGGGGATCTCAAAGACAAAGTGAAACCAATAAAGATAACATAAGCAAACTTTTTTTGGTTTGTTTTGTTTTTGATCTTGAGATGGGCATAAATCTGCATGGCCCATAAAACGTTAAAGGTAGAGGGAAATTACTTAGACTCCACTAAAATGTAAACCTTAATGTAAGTCAAAAGATACGCTAAGAGAATGAAAAGCCAGGCCATGGAGGAGGAGTTTGATATTTTAAAAAAATGCTTGTGTCCAAAATTACCAGATTGGCATGGTGGCACACAACTGCCACCTCAGCACTTAAAAGAGGCAGAGGCAGGAGGATAGTGACTTTGAGGCCACCCTGGACTGGAAAGTGGTTCAGGAGTGGGAGGGGGAGATGACTCTCCTTTGGATCAACGTTTAACAGTTAAACAGCTTTCCCCTCCAACTGAGTCATTGTGTATGTATGTGTGATGTGTGTACTTGTACTGAAAGCCTAAGGTTGATGCTGGGTGTCACTCCTTGATTGAGCCCCATTTTCATTTTTTTAAACAGGTTCTATAGGTAAACCTGAGGCTCATCAACTCATCTAGACTAGCTGACCGATGAGCTAATCTACCTGTATGTATCCCCCACCCACAAGACCTAGAGTTACAGGCATGATGCACAAGTCTGTCGAGCTTTTCATGTGGGTTCTGGGGACCCAAACTCAGGTCCTAATGTTTGTTTTGCAGGCACCAAACAGACTGAGCTCCTTCCCATCCCAATAAATTGACTTTAAATTGGCAAAAGACTTGCAAAGATACTTCACAAAATAATGATGTTTATGGCCAACACACATAAAAATATCTCAGTATCATTAGTCATCAGCGAAATAGCAATTAAAACCATGGTGAGATGCTGCTACATAGTCTCCAGAATAGCCACAAGATTAGGAACTGTAGATACCAAGTATCACTGAAAATCTGCGGCAGCTGGAGCCTGTTTACTACAGGTTTGAGGTTGAATTTTCCAACCACTTCAGAAGACTATTTGGCCATTTCTTCCAAAGCTGACCTTTTGCCTACCATAAGATCAGGCAGTTAATTCTTGGTGAACTAACAGATGGTGCCACATTTTTCAAAAAAGAAAAAAAAAAAAAAACTCCATTCAGCCCAAATCCATCTAAATAAATTATAATACATGCAATAATGGACACCACAGTAAAACCAAAAATGTTGTGAAGTCCAAAGAGAAAAGATATATATAAGTGTACCAGAAATCAGTTCCATAAATCTCAAGAACAACCTAAAATCATCTGTGGTATTTGTGGTGTACCATGACTTTGCCACTTGGTAAATTGCTCTCCCGGCTCAGATTCCTAATGTTTAGAATACAGTTTCCTCCAGAGATTAAAACATCCATTCCATCCTGCAGGAAAGCTCCTTAAGCAGGAAGGTAAACAAATTAGCTTCAAGAGATCTCTGAAAGTGACCAGATTCACTATACACCTCCCTGCCAGAGTAAAAAATAAAAGCCAAGAGCTGCTCTGAGAGACTAATATTAACAGAATTATAAAGTCTCAGAGACTCAGAGAAGCTGAGCTTAATTTAAAAAAGAAAGAAAGGAAGGAAAGAAGGAAAGGAAAGGAAAGGAAAGGGAAGGAAGGAAGGAAGGAAGGAAGGAAGGAAGGAAGGAAGGAAGGAAGGAAGGAAGGAAGGAAGGAAGACGTCTAGGGAAGAAAAGCTGCAAAGAAGACGCTGTGGCCAGCTGCCTGGAAGAAGCAGAAACCAGCCTAGCAGTGCAGAAGAGTTTTAGATCAACTGGGGTACCTGAAAAGAACACTCTATTTTGAAGATGCAGTTGTCTTTAGGTTGTTTCTGCCCCTGTATGTAACCGCTCCGCTATTCTTTCACCAAACTGGATTTTGGTGATGTCTGTACTTTGATCTGTTATGGGTTCCCTGTCTGGGGTAGATAGACTTGTATGTTGCATCTCCCTAGGGAGAGTCTTCTCACAAAACATATCAGCCCCACAGAACCAAAGATGAGTTGAGAAAGTGTGAGTGCATGGTCCTGGCCATGGGTAGCAAGACTGCCAGAAGCAGTTCTTTCTAAACCAAATCTCCTGTAACAGCACTTCCTCCAAAACCATTAAAAACTTGACACCCATGCTTCATAGATACTCCAAAAGAAGTAACTTCCTTTTATATAAGCAACCATGTATTGCCACACAACTGTATGTAACTAAACTTCCTGTAGGAGAATAGGAAATGGCACCAGACACACGTCTACAGTCTGACTCTGTTAGTCACCTAGTTCCAGTGTGCACCCAGTTGTGTTCATCAAAGTTGGCAAATCTTCAATGGAAGCTGATTAAATGCCTCAGTGGGCAAAGGGGCTTGATTGTCATTTGGCCATTGGCATTTGCTCTCTAAGTGTTGTGTACCAGTTTCCTCTGAGACTGAAATGTTCCATTCTGCAGGAAAGCTCTTTAAGTCAGAAAGTAAACATGTAAAACTAGCTTCAGGAAGTCCCTGAAACTGACCAGATTCACTAGGCTTTTCCCTCCTAAGAGTTAAACAATAAAGACTTCTGGGTAATACATACCCATTGAAAGCATGTTTTTTTAAAGAAACAATTAATTATATATAATATTGTCATAAAGACATCAAGGATCTGAATATCTGAGAAGTGATTCCACTAATTACTTTATTTGGGGTCTGAGCTTGAAGAATTTTTTAAAAGTCATCTCAGCTATCACCCTGTCTTTGAGATAAGCACTCTTTCCATCTACACTTTAAAGATTAGAGAAAAGTATTATTTCCAGAAGCTGTTTTTGTCAACATTACAAAGATTGAACAAATGTAAGTAGCCTGACTCAGCAGCAATGCTCATAAACACTACTATGTACGGTTTCTTCTTTACTTGTCTACAAACTTGAATGTAAAATATGAGCAACTATTAATTTATTTATTCATAAAGTATTTATTGGGCTCTTAATATTATATGATCCAGGTATATTGTAGCAATGGGGATACAACAGTGATCAGGCAACTAAACTTCTCACAGTATATTCTAATGAGAAGTAAAATCTAACCCCTCATTACAGGAAAACTTAATGAGCACAAAGTCAAGAGACGTTCCACGGCGCCTTGGGAACCAGAAGTCTAATTAATTCCTGGTGTGGCAAATCCCTTCTAGGTTCTATTATGTGTTAGACTGCACGGGGCACAATTTAGATGATCCACGATCCAATCATTCAACACGTCCTCTTGAGAGATGAGACAGCCGGTGTCTGCCTCATCTGGTGGTGCCATCCCCTGCCGCCAGTACTCTAGATTGGCTCCGAATCTGCCAAAAAGTAGCTGTCGTGTGCAGTGACTGCTGGACTCCTGGTATTCTAAGTGTGAGCAAGACAGAAAGAGGAGAGATGTGAGAGCTCATTATGGGTCGCTTGGGGCAAGAGTTGAAGGGCAGTCCACCAAAAGCCACCGGCTTTAAATTGGTCTTCTCCAGACCAGAAGCTGAATGATACCAGTTTTCTTTTTACATCATTTTATTTTTATTTATTTTTGGAGACAGGTCTCCATGTAGCCCTGGATCACCATGAATTCATAATCCTCCTGCCTCTCAGCCCCTTAAGTACACGCTGCTCAACCTGGCTATTTACAGTTGGTTTTGAGTTTTATTTGCCCACTGTCTAGTGATGTAACTTTTCCATGGGCTTATTGGTGCTTAGTTATTTTAGAATTTAAATTTTTATAATTTAAATTAACAGCACAACTAATATGCTCATACAGAACTTTATGTTCATTTGTAAGTGATATGCTGTGTAAAATATTGGACAAATGCCAAAACTGTATAAACTTCTGATACCGACAAATTGTGCGCTGCAAATTGAAGCTAACAACGAGTGTGTGAAGAACTTAACACTGTGGCCAGGGCCAACACACACCCCATACAAAACAACAGTCAAACACATATTTCTGTTTAGCAACAGCAACGGTTTGTATTAAAATTCCTGCGGATTGGATACAGGATGTGTAGCAGATTCTGTGAAACAAATCTAAAGGCTGCAGCCAACCAACCACACACTTAGCACAAAGCAGCATTCCAGAAGCAAGCATAACTCTTTGGATAGACAGAAGGCTAATTGCTAGATTGCAAGACCAAATAATCAATTCAGTTCAGGAAACACATATCACTAAAGAGGATACCAGTTATTGGAGGTTGCTAATACCCTGGAGGCAAGAGGTCACTCAGCATAAGGAAGCTCTGTGCCTTGACTCATGGAGTAGGAAAGAAAGAAAGAAAGAAAGAAAGAAAGAAAGAAAGAAAGAAA
>NW_026585698.1:6876327-7020789 GCF_907164565.1 Psammomys obesus | reverse complement strand
GAAAGAAAGAAAGAAAGAAAGAAAGAAAGAAAGAAAGAAAGAAAAACACCAAGGATATCTCACCTAAGGGTGACAAATTTTAGGGAACCCCTCATAGCTATTTTCAAGCAACCTAAAAGATTGTTATGGGAAAAGTGGAAATAGACATGGATTTTGAAGTGGTGCTCATGGATGAACTTGTCAAGCAGAGAGATTTCAACCTGAGATGAGCTGACCATGTTGCTAATCATGTAGGCCCTTGTGCAGCGAAATGGAGCTGTCTCTGAGGCGAAGAAGTCCCCATTGCTGAGGAGGCTGTAGAAAGTGGGGTATAAAATCTGACAAGGTTGCGATGAAGGAAAAGTGTACTCCAGGGGTCTCCTAAGCGCTGAGACAAGCCAGCTCCCTGGAGGCAAAGGAACAGTTCCCAGTCCTCAAGTAGCCAGCCCACCACCTCAGAATCCAAGTCTGACTGATCTGCTCATTCTGATAACTCTTGGGAAAGGGTGGCCAGATCAGCAGAACCCAAAGATGAAGAAAGCTCTGGGGGAAAGCTGGAGGGAAGTTACTAACAGAAAGAAAAACAAATGACACCAAAAATAAAGCCTCGCCTCGGCCTCTCCCAGCTTGCTGTCCCCACCCCACCCCCTTTCCTGCCCCCAAAGCAAACGTTTAGTGATATATATATATAAGCTAAGGGTGGCTGAGTTGATCTCAAGAGCTGATTCCAATCAGTTGGTAAGGTCTGAGTAGGGTCCTGAGTTGAGAGGGATTCAGGTGTTGTATCTAGGCCCACAGGAAGTCTAGGAGAGGGTGTCCAAGTTGATAGCCCAGAATGTTAGCCCTTGGAAATCCCTAGGGAGAGATGAAAACTATTGTTTGCAAAAAGAAGTCTCTGGGAAGAGGGTCCTGCTTAACCCTGAAAGAGGCTTATCAACAGTGGAGGTTTAAAGCCTTGTGGCATTTTAATGGAGACTACATCTGAAAAGTACAGAATCTGTTGCACCCCTGTCCGAGGGGTGGCCTCCTTTTCCATTCTCTGCCAGGTGGGCTTTGAAAGGCACAGAAAAGGATCAGCGGGCTTCTACAGCATCTCATGTTTGACCTCAGGCCCTGGGGCAAGAATGCGCGCGGGACTTTGCCTCTAGAGGTAGTAAATGCCTAGCTCCCATCTCTTCCCCAAGACCTGAATCGAGGAACTGAATAGCTTCCCAAAGTCTCCACGCGCTTGCTTTCCTCATATCTTTGATCCGTGACTACTGGTTCCCTGATCCATTGAGGCCTGCCAGTGTCCCTGTCCCTGCTGGACCAGACGCAGGCCCTCTGGTCCCTTTTACCAGGTAACTGTGTCCACTCCCCTGAGGCTCCCACCCACTCCTCAGAGGCTTGATCCAAGTGTTATGGTGATGTCAGCGGCTTCTGGCTCCCTGCCTGCAGCCCACGCTTTTCCTCCACAACAAAAATGCTTCAATTCTTCTACCCCCATTGCTTTCAAGTTGCCCGTCCGTCCCCAGCCAGCCACAAAGAGCTCTGTTCTCCTCTCCCTGTCTCCTCAGCACAGACTCAAGGCTGCCCCAGGGCAGAGACTGGGGTTGATGGGGGTAGGTGGGTAGGGAGAGAATTGTTCCTGGACTCTCACAGACCCTTCTCCAGGCATGCTGAGGAAACCAAGGCCCAGAGGGACTCACTCAAGGAGATACAGTCAGTGGTGGAGGTGTGAGGGCAACCTTGCTTTCTGTAGCTCTTCCAAGTCATCCATCCCACTGGCTGTACAGCCTGGGACTACTAAATTTACATATTACTTTATACCCTTTTTAAGAAGTCCCTCTCCTCGTCATGCTCCTCTCATTCTTCTGTCTGGCTCCAGCCTCCCCACCTTTGTGTATTCTCTTTCTCTCCCTCCCGGTATCCCATCCTCCTGCCCTCCCCCCCCCCATGCCACCTTATCCTCCCCTCCCTTCCTGGATAAGGAACAGCCATCTCCCCACACGAACTTGGTATCCTCCTTAGACTGTAAGGGGGGGGGGCATAGAAGGGGCCAGAGAATCCCTGCTGACTTAACTCCTTAATTTCTCCACTCTCTGCTCTCAGATCCCCTCCCCCATCTAGAAAAATCTATTGACCCCCCCTCTTTTAAATGGGTGCTGTTTTATTTTCCTTGTGTCCTGTCCCCCCCAGTGGCATTAGAAGCAGACACTGAACTCTTTCTCTGGGAGTGCAGCCAAGGGGGGATGGGGAGGGAGGGAGAGGGGAAGTCACCTGGGGAGGGAGCACTCACTCTGAATGCTGATGTTATCTGCTGAGGCGGGTCAGTGTGTTCTGCCTTAAATGCTCACCAAGAGACAGGAGTAGGAGTTCGGGTTTTGCAACCAGATACCTGTATAACGTGTAATAAATAAGGAACACAGGTGAGATGGCCTTTTATTATTTTTCTAATCACAGGTTTCACTTGTGAAATGGGGGCAAGATGAGTCGGGCATGTCTCTCTGCCAGGGTCCTCAACATGTCATCTTTGGTGGGCTCAGTTTAGATGAGGGTGGGCCACTGGGAGTTGACAGGTGATGATCAAATAGTGTTGGTCTCATGGGAAGAATGCCACATAATGAGGAGAGAGTTGGGGATGCCTCTCCCAGCACTGTCTCAGATGTCCTGTGTAATCCAGAGGAAACCACTTGCTCACCAGCTCCAGAGACTGTGTCACATCTGGAATGAAGGACTTGAACCCAAACCCGATGATTTCAGATAATAATATCCCATGCTTTCCCAGGGCTCACTAGAGTGTGTTTTAAGACATTTTCACAGAAAAATAATGTCTGTCACGTAATGACAGTTGAAACTTCCAGAAAAATCTGCCTGTCACTTGTATTTGTTTAACACGTTGGAGGTCTGAGTAAGCTTTAGTTTATAAAACGAGGTCAGCAACATTAAAATAGATAATCCTGCTCCTTGCACAAAAGCCTCGAATCTGCTAAGTAGGAATGCCTTCAGAGTGAAGGACAGCCTGAATTGGTTCTTACAGACATGCCAACCCAACAACACTTACTCCGCCTGGACTAAACACACCCACCACAACAGACCAGTCCAGGGCAGGAGAGATAGGTCAGCAGTTAAGGGCACCTGTCACCACACCTGATGGCCTGAATTCAACACCTCAGACCCGTGTGATGGGAGGATGGAACCAGCTCCTGCAAGCTGTCCTTCAACATCCATGCCTCTCTCTCTCTCTCTCTCTCACACACACACACACACACACACACACACACACACTCTCTCTCTCTCTCTCACACACACACACACACACACTCTCTCACACTCTCTCTCACACACACACACACTCTCTCTCTCTCTCTTTCTCACACACACACACACACACACACACTCTCTCTCAATGGAAAAAAAAGATGGGTTCATCAGACAAATGATCTGTCTCACATGGAAGTGCTACTACAAGTACTTTCCAGGCACCTCTGCTCCAATTGTCATAACCTCATCAATTCATAAGGCTTATCGGTAAGATATTCTTACAACAAGGATGGCTCAAGCATAGCACACCTGCTCCTTTGTCCAGATCTATGCTACAGCAGACATCACTAATCAACTGTTGCTTTCCCACAAAAGCTTTATAAAGATGACCTATTTCTCAACATTCATGAAAACCCTTAACAATCAATAAGCGAGCTCGCGGAATGAAACCTGTCTTTCATCCCTGCATCTAAACATTTGAATCACATAAGTAACTCCTTTTGTTTAGATGTCTGACTCACCAAACAATCTTCTGATTAGAACATAGTTTCCCATGGATGTTACAGAAACCAGATGGACTTTCCGGAAGACAGGATTGCCTAGTCCTCATGATAAGATACATTCTTCACTATGCACAGGTCTCATAGCTTCGGTGATTGCAAATCATTCTGCTTTTATATAACAGACTAAGCATCCTGGTAACTGTCTAAAGACCAGTTTCTGAACCCTGGCAGATCCACCAAGACAATGTCCCTAAAGAGAGAGCTCTCAAGATCATCAGCATTCTCCACATAAATTACTCACCTTCTCTGTGTAGCATGACAGCACACACCTTTTGCTACTTCCAAGTCTCTAAAAATTAGAGTCCAACGGAGCTTCGAACAAGAGGTTCTGTGACTTAAGAGATATTTGTTACTTGCACGAAAAGTAAAACTGGAAGAACAATGGGTCGCTTGTCTGTTATTCCTGACTGTATTGTCCAGCAAGCTAAATGGAAAAAGAAGCAAAGCTAAGAAGGTAGGAGCTTAGATGCAAGGTCCTCCCTCCAGCTCAGGTGGCTGTCAAACCTCTCTCAGGCTCCAAACAGCCACCTCACTGCAGAATTTCTTCTCCATTTCCTGGTTTCTGTGAGCATGCTGATGGAGGAAGGAACCATCCGTTCTTTATCCACATGCTTCCCACTTGGCTTTATCTTTGTTTGTGGAGCAAGGTAGAGTCTTGCCTCATATCAAGGCCACTGCTGGCATGACCAGCCCCGCAAATGTACTCCAAAGCCTCGCTCCAAAGAGGCTTCAGTGAAAACGGGCACACAGTAGCTTTCTTTCCCTGGTAAGTCTGACTCAGACCTGTGTGCCGCCTGGAACAAGACTGGGTTTGTTTGTTTGTTTTCAGTGACAGTCGGCTCTAAAACAAGTGACCTTACCTTGACAAGAGGCCTCAGCCCTCCCAAGGTGTCTGTCCTGGAAAGATTGGGCAACTCTAGCTGCCCTGGGCTGAATCCACATGTCCAAGTTCTCAGCTGTGGTTGCCCAGAATGTAGCCAGATTTGGAAAGAGAAGTGACAACATGAAATGGGAGCACAAATGGGGCCCTGACCTCATATAATTGATGTCCTTTGTAGAAGAGGAAATTTTTGTACCCCACACTCCAGGAAGGCATGCGCCCAGGAAAGACTGTTTGAGGCAACACTGAGAAGGTGGCAGTCTGCAAGCCAAGGAGAAAGGCCTAGGGGAAACCAGCATGGCTAACACATTGATGCTGGTTCTCCTAGCTACCAGAATTATGAGAAAATCCATTTCCGTTGTTTAAGTCATCTCAGCTGTGTCGTTTTGTTCTTGCTGCTTTCCTGAAGAGTGTTTTACACTCCTCTGGGTGCTCTGAGTTAGCTTTAGCCTTTTGGGTTAACCGACCACAGACCAAGAACCTTATACCTGGGGCTTGGGGAGATGGCTCAATTGTGGGTCAAGCCACTTGCTGCTCTAGCATGAGGAACTGAGTTCAGAGGCCCAGTACCCACATAAGAGCATGTGGGTCTGTAACCCTACCACAAGGAGGCTGGAGACAGTTGGGTTCCCGTGGGCTTATTCATCATTTGCTCTAACCAAACCAGCGAGAGACCCTGTCTCCAAAAACTATGGTGGAAGACACCTATGCCTACATCTTGCCTCCATACACACATGCTCACCTGCACACACACACAAACACACATATGCAGATGCTACACATGCTAACCAAAAACATCATACAAAACTGTCACATCTTTTCACAAAGCTCGGCAGCAGCTCTAAGGTCCTCAGAGTACAGGCTAACACAGCCTTCGTGGTCTTCTCCTCACTCACTTCTACTTCACCCTCATGCTCACTCAGCTCCAGCTCCACTCACAGGTTTCTTCATCCTCAAGCAAGACCCAACGAGCTTCATGATTGCTGTTTCCTTCCTGTCGAATGTTCTTCTCCCAGAATCTACTTGGCCAACTCCGCATCCTCCTTTCTCCTTTGCTGAAACACCACCACCTCAGCTTGGCCCGTCATGAATATCCATGGCCATTCTTCCTCTATTGGCCGGTTTACTATCACTTCCAGAAAGTAGTCAAGAAAAGAACTTAAAAATAAGAAAGGCTTATTTTAGCTTATCATTTTAGGGCATTCATTTTTGAGATGCTGGGCCCAGCACTCTAGTAGAGCTGATCACCTCACTTCAGGATTGGGGGAAGAGGGGTCCAGGAAAAGGTACACCCCCAAAATCACACCCTCCACTGACCATTTTTCTGTTGTTCCGCTAGACCCTGCCTCTTAATCCTCCATTCAGCTGTGAACTCACTCACGCATCAATCCCTTAATGGAGCCAACAGCCACACCATTCGGTCTCAACAGCACTGCCAGCTGGGCCAAGCCTTCAACACTCAAGCCTTCTTGGAGACACTTCCATATTAAAACCGTAACGTGTCCTAACCCCCAACCGTCAGGACACGACTCCGCTCACCACTCCTGTTTGCCTTTCTGTCCATAGTACCTGCCATCCTTTAACATTTTAGATATTAGTCATTTTATGTATTGTTCAGTGCTTCTCCCACCTACATAGAACATGCAAGCCCCAGAACATGACAAACAAAACAAAAATTCACTTCTCTTCACTGATACACACACCTCAAGTATGTATCAGAAGGCTTATCACAGGATAGGTACTTAATAAATATTTGTTAGTGAATGGTGTTTTGTATGGACTATATTTTTATACTCTCCACGATTAGGTTAAAATGACCAGGCTCCAGTTTTCCTGGAAGCCATTAAAGGCCCTATGAGATTTCTCAAGGGTTTAAGTTTATCCTGTGTTGAAATATAGATGAGATGGTTAACTTCTGGGTCAGCCTGAAAATGGCCACACCAAGATTCTTCCAGACAACTTTTCTTTTAAAGGCCCCTAGCGGACAGAGAGTGCAAATGCACAAATGTGTCTATCTGCTATCCCTCCCTCCCACCCCCATCCCTGGCCATATGTGTGTGTGTGTGTGTGTGTGTGTGTGTGTGTGTGTGTGTGTGTGTATCATTACATTCTGTGAAGAATCTGAAGTGTCACAGCAGTTTAGTCCCAGCAGGGAAAAGTGTAGCCAGATACGCCACCATTAATATGTAGATATTATATATAGACATACATGTATATATGTATGAATTCACTACATTCTGCAAAGAATCAGCAGCATGGATCTGTAGGGTGACCTTAGCCATCACACAGAAAACTGGAGCTTTTAGAGAATTTTGGGATCTTGCAAGATAGCATGAACCAATAATTTTCATACCTAAGACAGGACATTGTTTAACATCTGCTAGTTGGGCACAGTTGTCTGGCTGTGAGGGAAAAAAAAGTTCTAATTTTCCTGGCTGTTCCACTGCTGAATTTATCTTGTGGCTTCTGACTCTCAAGCGAAGGCAGAGTCTCCAGGCCGTTTGTTTTCCCCTAGGGAAGACTCAACTGAGTACAGCTATTCTGCTGTGCCTTTCCCTCTGGGGACTGTGGAGAACATTCTCTCACGACAGTATAACCCGTCTCTTGCAGGAGTCAGCCATTCCTCTCCACCCGTCACCCGGAATCCCAGTGTCTTCTAGTGAGCAACTCTAGACATCCAGGGTGAAGCTGTGGAAGAACCGGGAGTGGGGGATGAGTCACCAGAAAGCAAGTCCCCTCAGAGGTGTTTTGCCACAGCGAGCTCATTCTTGCCTGTGGCCAGGGATGCTCACACACTCTCTATGTCATCCGTCACTCATCCTCACAGTATGCAGACGCAATGTGCAAGCTTTGGCGAACAGGACGTGCCTCCTTCCTCTCCAGTCTCTTCCTCCTCCTGCAGGAGTCTGTGTTCTAGTCAGAGGCATGCATAAACTGAGACGATGACTTTTGCGCACACACATACACACCCCAGGAGTTAAAAATGACAATGGGTGACAAATGTCAGCAAGACAGAGGCGCGCAGTGCCTGAAAAGCCCGGGAGGAGGACAAAGATTCTGCTCAAGAAAGGAACATCTGAAATGTTGACCAGGGGAGCTCCTTGTGAGTTAAAAGCAAAGTTTGCCAAGGAGAAAAGAGAAGACTCTTGGGGGCTGAGAGATGATGAGTCAGTGAATAAAAAACATTTACACACATGCTATTGCACCTGTGTGCATGCAGGAGCGCACGCACACACACACACACACACACACACACACACACACACACACAGTTCCTGGATTTAACCAGCTTATGCAGAGACCGCTCCGAAGGAGTTTTCCACAGGACATGTCGAAGCAACCTCATAGCGACAGTTAAGGAGGGGCAAAGTCAGCCAGAAAGATGGTTGACTTTGGGAAAAAAACGAAAAGGAAAAGCACTGGAGTGATTTCTTTCACACATGCGGACAGGCGGAGCCAAGTCGAATGGTAAAGCAATTGTGATAAGCCAGTCATATTGAAAATGATTCTCCCGACTGTAGTGGGACAGCCGGCTGCTCCTCCCCCTGGTTTGTATTCTTCACAGGACAGACCTCCTGGAGTCAGTGGCTTCAAGATGAGGTCCAGTACCTGACACTGATTGCAGAGCTTGTGGGAGGTGTCAGGGGGCTGGAGGAAAGGGTCTGAGTTATGCAGGAACAGTTCAAGATGGATACCTCTCTCATTTTTTTTTTTTTAAGTTCTTCAGTTCTCCTAAGAACTGAAGAGTTTGAGAAACGGAAATGAAGTCCTTGGTCACTCTCATCAAAGCGCTCATTTTACTCTGTGAAGCAGAGCTCCAGAGACTTGAATGAGGTCCCACAAAGTGACAAAAGCTGAGACTGGAATAGTTCTACTTAGCTCTGGGGCATGGCCCCTTACCTCAGCAAACACCCTGCTTCCTGGCTCACCACTTCTGCGTTTTCACAGAGAAAAAGCAGGTGGGGCTAAAATTAAAATGCTGGTAAACAAAGGTGGCCTTCAGGATGCCAGGTGAAAACTCTGCCAGGCCAGATGAACCTTTAGAACTATCACAGCCAGACACCTCCCTGGAGACCAAAGGCCGACGTCCCATGTAGCTCTAGCTGGGCAGTCTGCTGCTCCTGTTGAGCTCTGGTACATGTTGTCTTCTTAGGGGCTTTGCTGGCTGAAAAACCTCTCATAATCACCCCTGGGTGGGCTGACTCCAGCTGCTGCAGCCCCACTTCCTCTAACCGCACCGGAAGCACGCCGCCCTCCTGTCCTCCAGACAGTTGCACTTTTACCCCAGTCAAATTTCACCTCTGCAAGATTTCCTGCAGAGCCTCCCAAGAGTCAGCCTTTCCCCTTCTGCGGCTCATTACTCAGCCTTAGGTTCAGTCGTTCTTCCTCAAATACTTAAAAGCATTTCCACATGATCTGGGCACTCGGAGTCATAGGCCTTTCTTTCCTCTCCATCAAATAGGGTTCTCTGTGTCTTTCCAGCTCCGTTGTGGCATCACTGACCAAACAGTCGGGGAAATTCAAGATGAGCAACCATGATGTTTTTGTGTCCGTTATGAACCGACTACCGCAAACAGCTTAGCAAACCCATCACCTCACGCAGCTACCCTGCACATGCGCAGTGAGAATGCTCTGGGCTGGCTCTGGTGGATAGAATGCAATGTTTTCATCATCGCCATGGCAAGCAGTGGAGATCCTGAACTTTTCCAGGGTCATTTGCACTTCGAAAGCAGCTCATGAAAGAGGGTCGGGCAGGAGCCAGAGACCAGAGACACTTAATTCAAACTCAGTGGCAGTTAGGGTCCAGGTCAAAAGCAAATGGCATATTCTAAGGAGGCCATCAGTGGCCAGGCTGAGCACAGCCAGCAACACCTCATGAAGCATCCCCGAGCCGGCAATAGCTTGAAATCTCCCATGTCTAAATCTGAACAGTTCTAGAGGGCAAGTGGTCCCTAGGACTGGAAAGGACCCTGGCAAGGCTGAAGATGCGGTACTGGGCTGGAGAGACATCTCAGCTAGTAACACGCTTGTGTAGCAAGCATGAGGATTTGGGTTCGATTCCCAGAACCCATGTTAATTTTTTTTTTAAGTTCTGCAAGTTGGCCCATATTTATATCCCAGTGCTAGGCGTGGAAACAGGCTGCTTTCTTGAGGTCACTGGTCAGGTCATCTAGCCTTCTTGTTGAGTTCCAGCCTGTGAGAGACCCTGTCTCACCAAAATAAGGTGAATGGTGCCAGGCGCAATGGTGCACCCTGGTCGTCCCAGCACTCAGGGAGGCAGAGGCAGGTGGATCTCTGTGAATTTGAGGACAGCCTGGTCTACAAAGCGAGCCCAGGAAAGCCAAGGCTACACAGAGAAAACCTGTCTTGTAAAAAATAAGTGTCTGTCCCCTAGCCTGTGCCACACACAAACACACACATCTGTGCATACACACGCATTAATTTGTAACTGCACATGTGTACAGTCATAATTACAGGAATTCACTCCTGTACATAACACACTGTACTAATTAACAGCTACACACATGTGTATTCACAATTACATAGTACACAGAGAGAGAGAGAATGAAAATCCGTCACCTTAAAGCCCAGTAGGGAGGTTTTCAGAATAAACACCACAGTCTGCCTTCCTCACACCCGGCACCCTCCAACTCATTGGCTTGGCCTCCCACCCTGAGGGGAGAGAAACTGATGTTTGAAGTTCATGGAGCAGGAGAGAAAAGGACCAATCTTGATGGGTAGACCAAAATTATTCCATAGGACCTGGCTCCATAACTCTCCCACAAGCCTCCTGATGCTCTGATTCTCAGGTTTGTATTAGTAAAAAGAGTGGGTTGAGAACCACATGGACCCCAGGCTGCCTTCCTGTCTATCACTTTCAGACTCTGGATAGCGTGTGCATGCAGAACCTGTGGACTTCCAGGGCAGATACTCTCAAGAAAGCGGAATGTGACTGCTCCTGTGAACTTAAATCTGAACTCATCTTGGACCACAATGTGTGGAATCAGAAAGCCATGCTTTGGGAGCATCAGTTAGATCCTAACACGGTTCTAAAGAAAACAGGTTTACATGGTTTGATTGTTCATTATTTCGTCTGTAGCCATGTTTGTATAACACCCTGAAGTATATCCTGAAGGTCCATTACCTTATTTTTTTTTTCTTTTTCGTTTTTTGAGACAGAGTTTTTTTTTGTTTTTTTTTTTTTTTTTGTGTGTGTGTGTGTGTGTAGCCTTTGCTGTCATGGACTCTCCTTGTAGACCAGGCTGACCTTGAACTCACAGAGATCTGCTTGTCTCTGCCTCCCTGAGTGCTGGGACTACAGGCATGTGCCACCACGCCTGGCTTATTCCATTATCTTTTATAGTGAGAGCCCTTTCAGTTTTTTTGGTCTCTGACTTAAATCACTCTGATCTTTGTGGGGCTTTGAATTATCTGTAATCTGAAAAAAAAAAAGACATGATTTACCCTCCCAACGACCTTCTATGGCACTGTGAGAGTAAGTAAGCAACACTTTCCAGATTCAAGGCAGACGCAGGTGATGGTACTCTAAAAGATGTCCCAAGAAGCCTTGGTGTCCCCCAGACAATGGTCCTTCATGGAAGGCTGGTTCCGGAGATAGTGACAGGCTGTCAGAAGCCTTGGATGCTGTGTCCCCCCCATAGCTGTGCAAGTTAAAGGCGCGGCTCCCATTCTGCTCTGCTGTTGAGTGCGGGCTGAACATTTAGGAAGTGGAATTTACTGGGAGGAAGTGAGGAGTTACGTCATCTAGAAATTGTGTCAAAATGAGTTGTAGAACTCTGGCCTCCCCCCTCTCTCTGGCATCTCTCTCGTTCTCTCTCATTCTGTCTCTCATTCTCTCTCATCCTCTCTCTGCCTCTCTTTAGCCTCTTTCTTGTTCTCCCTCATTCTCTCTCTGCCTCTTTCTGTCTCTGCCTCTCTGTATCTCTTTTTCTGTGTGTGTTGGGGCACACATATGTCCATGTTCAAATAAAAAACTCGAGTGCCACCCACCTTGTTTAGGGACTAGGCTCTCTCCTTTTCCCTGGAGCTGTCTGAGTAAGATAGACTGCCTGACCAGTGAGCTCTGGGAATTCCTCTGTCTCTGTCTCCCCAAGCACTGGGAGATTATGAGTGCAAATCACAATGCCCCGGTTTTTGCATGGGTTCTTAAGATCGAACACAAGCCCTCATGCTAGTAGGGACAATACTGACTGAGCCATCTGTCCAGCTCCCTGTCTTTTTCTCTGCCGAGCCAGCACGAGGAAGGCATCCTCCTCTGTCATAAGCCTAGACAAGACTCCAAAACAACAGGAACAACTGATTATGCACTGAAACCTCTGAAATTATGTGCCTAAATAAAACTTTTTTTTTCCTTTATAAGCTGTTGGCCTTACGTATTTGCAACCGTAACAAAAAAACTGACCAACAAAAGCTTACTTCCTTCTTCCTATCATTCTGTACAGAGAATGTTCTGGGCACAGGGGAACAGCCAAAAGAAAGACAAGTTCTTTATTTAAAGTAGAGGAATGGGATCACAACGAATTTTACAGTTATTCTACCATATCCATGTCCACTGACTTAAAAAGAACTGGACCAAAAATACTCAGAATTAGCGTTAACTTGTCATTATTTCCTAAATGCTACTGTATAAGAACTCTTTACATCATGGTGTGAATCATCAGTGGTCTGAGGATGTTTAGATACAAAGGGGGTGTAAGCATTTACATGAGTGTCTAAGGAAGTATGGGCACTCAAGAACATGCAAAGGGGGCAGAGAACTGACAAGAGAAAGACAATATTAGGAGATTGATGGAGAAAGAATGGAAGACGGTGAAGTCCTCTGAGCATCAGGGAGGGCGTTTGACTAGGTCTAAGCCTGAAGCACTCCACACAAAGACTTTCTGGTCAGGGGTTGACTATCCTGATCTGTGAAGCACATCTCATGGTACTCATAAAGTGGCAAGTCCACCTGAGGTGGCCTTTCTCAAAAGCTGTCCCCATTGTGGACACGTAACTGTGTTTAATCTATATGGAGTGCCCTGGGTGAGGGCGAGTCCCTGATGAGGGATGATTGCGACAGTGACTCCTTCAGCTCTGATGTGTAGTGCAGAAAGGACCAAAGAGCACTTCACATTAAAAAAATAATAATTTTATTTTATGTATATCTGCCTGCAGGCACATCTGTGTAAGGATGTCAGATACCCTGGAACTGGAGTTACAGGCAGTTGGGAGCTGCCATGTGGGTGCTGGGAATTAGCTCCCGCTTCCCTGGAAGAGCAGCCAGTGCTCTTAATTGCTGAGCCATCTCTCCAGCCCCTCTTCACAATTTTAAGCCATTTTATTCTAGCTTCAAAATGATCCGTGAGTTCGGAAGCCAGCCAGAACGGCAGAAGATATTTAATGAGGTTTACAAGAAAAATATTCAAATTAAGTGTCAGTCCACGGGTAGAATTCTGTTTCTTATTTCGATGCTTACTGAGATAAGCGAGGCCAAGTCTGCTCTTTTTACAACTTCAACTTGGAAACAGCCACTGTTGTTCAGGTCTGGAGTTTCCATGATTTTGGTGATGAAATAGTTCAGAAAAGAGGCAGTCATTCTATGTAACACCACAGAGCCCAATCCTGGCTTCAGATCTTTGCATGAGTTGGGTTCCATGGCCTTTGAACTTAAATTTCCATTAGCACAAAGCAAAGAAACAGTGAAAATGAGAACAAGATTTTTTTTTTTTTCTGAAACCTCCTGTAGGACCACAAAATATTTAGTACGCATTGGCCAAAACCTGTGTATCTCACTGATACAAAGGTGTTCACTAACCACACTTCTCAGAAGGCACCCTCTGTATTAGTAAGCTATTTTAATGAAATTCCTGAGCTGACATAAAAAGCTCTTGAACTTGATGTCCTGCCAGGTGTGACAAGTGACCAATTCGATGACTATCCTTTCTCTGCTCCGAGGTTGGCAAGCGATTAATATCTCAGCTGACATATGAGGAAGTTCTGCTGGATCATCCTTTCTTTCTTTTCTTTCTTTCTTGCCTGCTTTCTTGCTTGCTTTCTTGCTTGCTTTTTTTCCTTTCTTTCTTTTTAGAGAGTGATGACTAATTCCATCAAAGCATTGATGAGGACCAGTTCTAACAGTTTGTTCAAATCCACCCTGTGCGTGGCACCTCTGGAGATTTTCCACTGTTTGGAAGCTGCTGCTTTTCTAATAGTCACACCTGCTTGTAAAACAAAGGGGTGTTTCAAATACCTCAGGCACTTAAAAACCAACACCAAAACCGACCAAACAACCAAACAAAATGGATGCTTCTAATTGGAGTTATTTCTAGTCTTGAGTGAAGTGCTTCCACAACTTTAAATGATGCCCTTACTATTGAAGTTTAACAACAAAAAAAAGTTTTTTTTTCTAACTGTACAAAAGTTAAAAACAATTTTCACTTTCATTTCAAACTATGAAAACTGAAAGAATGTCACAGCCATATCCATTCCTATTGAGATCTGTATCTGCACAGTTATTCTTTACATGAGTCAAAATAGAACCTGTCACCAATACTGGATTCAGGTGAAAAGTTATGAATAAGAGCAAGCAGGAGCCATAGAGATGTGGTCAGTAAAGTTCTTGCTGAACAAGCATGCTCACCTTAGTTCAAAGCATGCACCTACTTTTTAAAAAGCTGGGGCCAGGCCTGGTGGTGCATGACTTTACCCCCAACATTCAGGAGACAGAAACAGATGTATCTCTGTGAGTTGAAGGCCAACATGCTCTACATAGTGAGTTGAAGGACAGCTGGGGCTACATAGAGGGCACCCTGTAGAAAACAACAAACAAAAAAGCTGGGCCCTGGGATAGGAGAGACAATAAAACAGTTTAGAGCACTGGCTGCGTGGGTTCTGTTTCCAGCACCCACATGGCAGCTCACAACCATCTGTGACTCTAGTTTGAGGGGCTCTGATGCCCTCTCCTGGCCCCTGCACTGACCAGGATCACACGTAGTTTACATATATGTGTGTAGCAGAACACTGGTACACACATAAAGTAAGTGAATGTTTTTAAACGTTCAAAGATGGGCATTGCAGTCATGTGTGCCTGTAGGGTCACTGCTGGGGAGGAAGAACCTGGACCTTGGTAGGTAACCATTCTAGTCAACATGGGAAGCTCCTGATTTAGCGAGAGACCCTGTCTCACAACGTAGGGGCTGGCAAGATGGCTCAGCAGGGAAAGGCCTGAGGGCCTGAGCTCCATCTTCAAGACACACATGATGGAAAGCAAGAAACCCCCAAACTGGTCCTTGGACCCCAGCTTGTGACACAAGCACACCCACACACGTCCACATACAAACAGATAAACATAATAAACAACTTTGATTACAGAAAAAAATAACATGGGAAGTGATTGAGGGAGATACCTGTTGTTGACCTCTGACCTCTAACATGCACACCTTCACATGTTCTTGCATACCTACACAGACACACACACACACAGAGAGAGAGAGAGAGAGAGAGAAAGAGAGAACAACTAACCTCTTTCAAAGTTGCTGTTCTTTTACTTTTGTGCAATGATCTCTTTTTAGTAAATGGCATGTCCTTAAGACCTAGTTAAACTGGAACTGACGAGCCCAGTGAGCAAAGGGAATGTATTTCCAAATTAAAACCAAATAAAATTGAGTACACTGAAGTGGTTTTGTCTCGTGTGTGTCAGGATTGCAGTCTTCCTTTAACAGGGTGAAGTCGCCCTGCTCTGAGATCACCATGACAGACAGGCAAATGTCAGCAGGTGCACTAATAGAAACCCTGAAATACCTCTGGTTCACTTACCAGCACCTTTGAACTCTCTGTAGGTATTCAAATTTAGTACTCAACGTCTCAGTAATGGACATTTGAGAAAACATTATTGAATCCACTGAGTTTTGTTCAGAAAAAAACAAACTAGTTGCTGTCAGCATAGTTAAGGCAGACTACATTTATATATAGAGATATATACATATAGATATACGTGTGTGTGTGTGTGTGTGTAACATTTGAGATGGATTGCGTCATTGGGCAGAAGTCCTCTAAGGCTTATAGTCTACACAGCAGTTACTAATTAATTTTAGAGAATTAAGGAAGGTTCAACAGATAAGCATAAAGAGTTCTCTCGGACGCTGCTCCCTCTTGCTAATTCTAGCTAGAGTATGGGGTTGTCAGTTGATGAGCCAATGTCAAGGCAGTTTTATAAGATCCACATTTTAGAGTAGGCTTCTTTGAGAGTGCAGTTATGCTGATTTTTATCACAAATTCTTTTTTTCCCAACTTGTATTGCAGTTGTTTTGAAACAGGATCTCCTGTAGCCTTGAGTGGCTTTGAACGCACTAGGTAGCTAAAGATGACCTTGACCGCCTGATCCTCCTACCTCTACCTTCCAAGACTAGAGGCATGGACTACCATGCCTGTCCTTTCTTTCTTTTTCTTTAACCGAATTTTATATTTCTCACTTCCTTTTATTCTTTTATACACAGAATAAAGACTCATAGGTAGGTAAAGTAAGAGATAATGTCTGTCGTTTTAAATCTTTTGAATGTAAGTAGTTTCTTGGTTTCTAGTTTGGGTTCAGAGTTGGCGAAAGGGAAAGACTGGGCAGTTGTAGGAGAAGAGACGCCAGAAAGTAGGGTCAAAGCCTGCTCCGGCTTCTCAGTCTTTAACACCCAATCAGTTGAGGGCCACATGCGGCCCAACACAAAACCAGAAACTTCATTAAATCATGTCCTGTGCGTTCTTAACTTCAAATCTGATCATCAACGATTAAAAATTAGAACATTTCAGACACCAGCTGCCTCTGCTCCTGCTGCTGTGCCTGCTCCTGCCGGGATGGGAGACTGTCGCCTTGAACTCTGAGCCAAACAAACCCTTCCTTCGGTTGCTTTTGTCAGGATATTTTGGTCACCACGGTGTATAAAGTAACTTACGGAACTCACCATGCTTGATCTTGGAGGACCTTGGCCCAGTGACGAGCATCTCAGCCTTGGGGATTTTAACGGAGGGCCTGACTGACGTTCTGGTTTATAGCTTGAGAAAGTCTTTTTTGTCATTGCAAGGTACTGGCGAGAGGGGTCAAACGTTCTCTTTGCCTATCAGACTTTTTATAAAATAGGAGAAACAGAAACTTCTTTAGGCCTTCCTTTCTCATCCTTGCCTCTTCCATTACCAAAGAAGTACATGCCCCATGCCTACCTTGGATCCACTTTGGTTGAACCCAGAAAGACCACCAACTCCTTTCCTATTCTCTTGCCCTCCCCATCCCCCGCCACATACAGCAAAATTCAAAGCTTCAAAGTGTTGATTCAACCATCATTTTTCTCTTGTGCTTGGTCCCAGGCACAGGGCAGAGCTTACAAGTTGTACCCACAAGCTGGCTCTCTCACTTGTGATTGGCAGACTCTAGACCTCGTGAGGGCAAGCGGAAGTTACCAAGGAGACAAAAGGTTGTCAGAAACACTTAAAAGATAGAATTCCAAATTACCAGACCGAGGACCAGCTTTTCATCTCTGTGCTCTCACTTGCCTCTGCATTTCCAGTGCTGTGTGGTATCTCACAGAGATTTGGGTATGGACACCAAACTGGCAGACTCCCTGCTCATACCTCACCTTCTTACAGTTTCACTGTCTCAACGTGCTCTTGATCTCGGGTTCTTGGTCTTTCCCTGCGCTATCTTGGGCACCTTCCACTCAGGCTTCCGGGATGACTCAAGACTGACCTGCTGACATTTTGAAGCTGACATTTACTTTTCCTTCGAAGTCATGATTCATGACTACCTCTGCTTTCAGATTTGTTTATGCTGTGCTTCTCTGGGCAAATGGAAAGAGCTTGAAGAGGACAAGCCTTTTGACTTCTAGCTCTGATGCTGGACCAGTCATGTAATCTCCCTGTATGAAAAGGGATTGGATGACCCAAGTTTGGGCCATGAGTGTGGTATCTCCTTTTTACCATTAAGGAACGTTAACAGTCCTGGGGAACCTTGTAGAAGGGAAAACCTTTTCAACCGTGTATAAATATAGCATTTCTCAAGTCCTTTTGACTAAGGAGCTTCACCTTTGCCCCGACTCCTAACGTAACTGCCTCTTTATACTAGGAAAACCAAGGAAAACAGGCAATCGAGATATTTTAATGGATTGCTAGAAACTGGAGCCTGTCTCAGAATGTACATTCTCAGATTCAACACATTTGTGCCAAGGGGCGGGCCAAGGCTGCCTCATCAACAAGCCAATGATACGAAGTTAATAGAAAGGTGGATGTTCTCTAAAAGTAGACCACTAGCACCCTCTTTGACAACTTGCCTGTCGCTTATAAACAGTAAGAGTAAGTGGAGTCAGAGCCTCCTCCTTCCTTATACAGGGGGCTCCCAGTTAGTTTGGGGGAGGGGAGAGGAACTAGCTGGGGCTTTTTTATCTTTGAAGGATAACACGTGGTTGTGTTTCTTCTTGGGCATTCACTACTTGGTTCATGAATAGTGACACCACCTTTAAAGAGAGGGTTGATCTTTTGATGTACAAGTTCACAGACTCCACCACAGGCAAGGCCCGCTCTCCTTGCCACCCCTCCCCCACCCTGCATTTGTCTGCCTTTTCCAAGAGCTCAAAAAGCCCGGCTAGGAGAGCAAGCGCATTGTCCCGTCCAAAGAGATAAAGGAAAATGCCACCCTTCCCACCTTGATGGTAACCAGCTGTGAGGGGGATAGACTAAATTCTCCATAAAGGAAAGTAAACTCTCAGATAAGCAGAAGCAGAAAGATCTAAAGCTGTTCTTCAAGGCGTGCGCAGTTTCCACATGGTCAGGGGGCTGTTGGGCTGCCATGGAGATGGGATTTAAGTATAGCACTCGCCGGGCTTCAGCCTGTGTGAGTCTCCTTCTCCCAGCCCCACCTTGCAGTTTGGTGTAAGAAAGCAAGCAAGGAAGCTGTAAACTAAATGCAATCTGTGATGCAAGCACTCAAAGAACATGGGGACATTTTTAGAGTCACTTAAAGGAACTTATTTTTATTTTAGAATCTATCCATGTTGAGTAATTCTGCAATGAATCAGCCTTGAGAAGGCTGTTAGGAAGACCCAAGCCTCCTGCCAGCCTCCATCGCACAGGTGGGAGGGGAAGCACCATCACGCGGACTGATTCCACTAAAGGGAAAGGTGCCCCAGGCTTCTCAGCAGGAAACCCTTCCTTCCATGTTGTTCACTCTGCTCTTTTAGAAGCAAGCCCCATCCAAAAGTCAGTCAGCTAACGCATCTTCTAATCTTCCATTTTCGGACCACTCTATAGAATTCAGAGAGTGTCTCCAGAAGAACCTGGCTGAGAAAGGACTATGTAGGATGGACTTAACCATCCTATGCTTTCCTGTCCCCTGTGACACTCCTCCTTCTGCTGAATACCAACTGGACTCCTTATTCAAACATTCTTGCCATGGGTTCAACTCAGCATCCCCTCCCCACATTGGGATACTCTTCCTTGGAAAGCCCATGGCCTTCTTCTTTCTCAAATGTCTTTCTCTTGGAGAAGCTGCTCTTGGCACCCTGTTTCAACAGCAACTTCCTCACCTGACAATCTTCACCTTCTCCACCTTGGCCTCTTCTCTATGACACTACGGTCCACCATTAGCTTTTGCTCATCTGTTTTTACTCTTCTTCCACCTCTGGTATGTTGGTTCAAGGTGGAAGGGATTTTATATTTCTTATTTTCTGCTATAATGTCAATAGTAAACTATGTCTAGAATGGTGCATAGTTGTTGTGAGCATGTAATAGGTCTTCTTTGAGGGATGGGGAGGGAGGGAGGCTTGAATGGATGAGTAGGATGAGATAGATGGATGGGATGGGGTGGATAAGTGAATGGAAGGATGGCTAGCCTAGCTACTCACCATCTGTCAGAGATCAGGGACTTGCGACAAGAGGCTCTGATCTGATAAGTTTTGACTCTAGGTCTTAGTGAACATTATAGGGAGTGAATATGAAGTCAGAGAGTTCTGATCATAGACTTGGCAAGCACTGAAATTCAAGTACAAAGAACGCTCATTTCCCAATCCTCTATAGTGACAGTGTGTTTAAAGCACTCTCCACAGCCTTTCTTCTTAAGGTTTGCTTGTCCTCCTTTCAAAACCAGAATAGAACACCACTATCTACCATTACTGTAATACTCTTGCATTACAGTATCCTCAAGATACACTTAGGGGTCAACATTCCTATGAGGGGATACATGTTTCCAGTTAGTTTAATTCTTCAAATGCCTCCTTTAAGCCTTGGTTATGACACATCCACCCCCTCTGACCCTCATGTGAGGTCTTTCTTGTAATTCTCTGCCAAACTTGTTGTCAGGCCCTGATTTAGTCCCCACATCTCACATCATTTCTCTCTTCTATCCTGATGGCCACAGCCTTGATGAGGTCCTCATGAGCTCTCACCCAGCCCTTGCAATAGTCGCCAGACTGGTTTCCTATCTCCAGTTTCTTCCTCCTCCAACCCATGAGCTGAACACCTGCCACAGTGATGTCCCCCAAGAAAATATAGATCACTCTCACTAATCCCATTGGAATGCCAATGGCTTCTTCTTCTTCTTCTTCTTCTTCTTCTTCTTCTTCTTCTTCTTCTTCTTCTTCTTCTTCTTCTTCTTCTCCTTCTTCTTCTTCTTCTTCTTCTTCCTCCTCCTCCTCCTCCTCCTCCTCCTCCTCCTCCTCCTCCTCCTCTTCCTCCTCCTCCTCCTCCTGGTCATTTAGTCTTCCTTCCAGGCCTGTCATCATCTACTGGCTCCCTAAAGCACACCATATCACAGCTTTGTCTAACACATGCACCCAAACCAGGCTTGTCTCGGAAATGAAGCATGTGTTTTCTGCTCTTTACATCTTGGCCTTCCTCACCACTTTGCCTTTCCAGACTACCTGTGCCCCAACCCCCACAGGAGACTACTGAAATCCCACAAAGGGACCTCCAGTCTAGATGCTGACTGAGCCATTCATTTGATTAGGCTTTCAACTCCCCTTTCCTGTGTGCTCCATGTCAGAAATGACCCTTTCTCTATGTCTCTCTTGTCCTTATCTTCAGTTCCCTTGGCTGGAATAAATGTTCTCACATTCATAGTCCTCAAGGAAAGAGACATCGTGTCTCTGTTTTATCCCCAGAGCCTTTTATATGACAGCTTTTCATAACAGATACCTACCTCCCTTCAAGGGTGTTGATAACAATACAACACCCTGGTCCTCTGAAGGTCACTGTGTTGATTGCAGCTGATGAGCCATCATACAGTACTCTGGCCCTTTCCCTCCTCATGGTCAGAGGCCTCACTGTCCTGAAGAGGACCACTTGTTACTCAGAGTTGAGTGATCTAGAGTAACCCTAGCCAGAATGGAAAACACATATTGCACAACTTCCTCCACGATGAATTTTAAAGAGGAAATCATTGGGGTGAGAAGAACAGACTTGATTTACCAGTTAAGGCTGTTGTCCCGGGCACATACACATTCTTTATCTTCCCAATGCCCTGTGGCACACACCTGGATAACTTAGGAGTCTCATATTGCGGGCAGGCAATTTGTAAAACATGGGATGAGAGACTGAGGACAGGAGGGGAGGGGGGAGGGAGGAAGGAAGAAGGCAGAGATCAGCTTCATCTTGCATGGACACTGGGGAAGGACGCAAGCAGAGAGACATCTGCATTGTGTGGCTGTGGCACTTGTGAGAGGCATCGTTCTTGCTGCTGTCACCGAGATCTCATGGCAGTTTTGAACACACCTGTTTTTCATCAATACAGATGCCCACACCAGTTCAGGGCCTATTCCCCTGCTCTTAGAGCAGCGGTTCTCAGCTTTCCTGATGCTATGACCCTTTAATACAGCACCTCGTGCGCTAACCCCCACCCATAAAATGATTTTCATTGCTACTTCATAACTGCAACTTTGCTGCTGTCCTGATCATAATGCAAATATCTGATATTTCTGATGGTCTCAGGCTGCCCCTGTGAAAGGGCTATTGAGCCCTTTAAAGGGGTCACAGCCACAGGATGAGAACCACTACTTTAGAGGAATAAGTGTATGCTCTGTCTGGGTCCTTGATACTAGGATAAGTATTTAACGTGCACTATATATACAAGACCTAGGCATTGACATTAGTTACATAAAGTTATGCTTCCTAAAGACGACGCTTATCTGTCACCTTTATGCTTTTTGTTCTAACTAAGTATTCAAGCCACCTGCAAAGGTATTTTTGCTGCTTTCATTGGATCTCTACTTTTTTGTGTCATTCTTTGCAATAATGTCTGTGAAACCACAGAGATGAAAGGAGCTTGTGATTTTTCTAGTGCATATTAATACAAACAGTGAGGAGCTGGGGAGATGCTTCGGCATTTAAGAACACTGGCTGCTTTTCCAGGAGGACGTGGGTTCAAGTCCCAGCACCCACATGGCAGCTCACAACAATCTATAACTACTGTTTCAGGAAATCCGACTCCCTCACACATGCAGGAAAAACATCAATGTACACTAAAAAAATAATAATAAAAGTAAATAAATTAGAACAAACAGTGTCATCCAGAAACCACCTGTGGCTGGCAGATCCCTCTTGGAAATGCTGATTATACTTGATTCTCGAAACTGCTGTGGTGAAGCACATGGATTCTGTAATGTTGGTCTTCCTAGTGGGATTTTTCTGTACTCTCCTCACCCACAGTGTGTCTTCCTAGAGAAGAATGCCTATCCTGATGCCTAAAGGTTTCTGTGCATTAACTGTCTAATTGGCGGAGCACTCATTATTTTCTGAGAAATGGGGTGATGGTTTTACTGTCATCCCAAATATCACAGTAAGGTGGAATATAGAGGGGGAACATATTTTGGTCATGTCGGTTCATTGGTGGTAGATTTCCCCAATCCCTAATTTACCTTCCTTCCTCTTGTGTCCATGCCCATGTCTGCCCCAGACCTGAGTAGTCAACCTGAGAAGTGATTCATAGAACTCTGTGGAAAGATATGTGGGTCCAGCGAATAGTCAGTCGCAAAGTGAAAATACTAATATGCTTATTCAGTAAGGATACAGGGAAAGACATTATATAGCAAATGCAGATTGAAACTAAATATCATGGACCATTTTAACCCTTTTAAAATAGAGCAATTAATTAAAAAATAAACAAATAAATCCAAATTTTGCATAGTTTAGCAGAGCAAATTAAAGTTCAGAAATGCAGCAGGACTTTCATCCAGTGGTAAGTCTGCCTCCAGAGACCTTATCCTTGGAAATACCCCTAAGCCTATCAAGCAAATATTCCCTGCCTTAAAATGTTTACTACAGTGGTAGTAACAGTCACAAAACCAGGACCAGCGAGGACATTTGGTGAACACAATCCACTAATGTCATGCTCCAGATCTGGGGCTGATACTGGAGACGGAGGCATAAGTTAGAAAGGCCAGTTGGGGCTTGAAGAAACCTACCAGCCACTACCATCATGACCAAAATAAGTCCCCACTTCACAGGAAGACGTCGTATGGCATAAAAAGGCAGAGTAGGGCATAAAACTTTATAATTGTGATAAGGGTGTAGAGTTCCGTGCATGCATTAATAAAAGGATTCTCAAGGAGGCATCTCACTCTGGCAAGACAATACTGTGTCATGAAGAGAGCATGAACTCTTGCATCGGCTTGTCCTGTGTGCAACTCCCCTGTGTCGTGAGCTTCCTGTCTTAGGGCGCCCTGTGCCGTGAGCTTCCTGTCTTAGGGCGAGTTGCTTCATTTCTTCGAGGCTCCATTTTCCTCCTCTGTGAAATGCGGCAGCTGTCTCGCCGTGCTGTTGTGAGAACTACAGCTAAGAGTGTAGGTAAAACATTCAGCACAGGGCTGGCATACAGTGGCGCTGACTACGTCATTACTCACCTGGCAAGGATCTGTCAATCACTGATGCTGCACAGCCACCTCCCGGGAGGGGAAATGGTGGGAATCCTTCGTCTCCTTAGGTTTCTGGAGAAGGTGAACCAGATCTTTGTGAGGAGGGCAGCCCATAGTCCTGCTCAACTAGCCACGCTATCATTTCCCGTTCAGGCTCTCCTCAGCACCCACCAATCAGTGTCCCTGGCTTTTCTCCTACTAGTCACTCTAGACTAAGGATTTGGTCATGTCATGCAACCTAGTTTCAGCGCTGTCATCGGATTCCACAACTTATAAAGACGAAGCCCAAGGTGTTTAATGGTTTTCAAAATCTCTCCTCAGACCTTAAAGTGGCTCCTTGGGTAAAGATGCTTGCCACCAACCCTGGCTGGCAGCCTGACACCTACATATTACACCCAGGAAGGAGAAAAGCAAAAGTAAGTTGTCCTCCACGCATGCAGTGGCATGTGCTCTTCTACACATGTGCGCGCGCGAGCACACACACACACACACACACACACACACACACACACACACGCAAATGAATAAATATTAAAAAAATCCCTGCCAAAATAGCTAGGCTGGGCTGGCCTTTTGGTGTCACTTTTCCATCTTTGCTGTTTCTGCTTCCAGTGCTTGGCCATCTGAAATTCTAACAGAAGAGTCAGTCAAAGCCCTGGCTTCCATCCGGCATAACACAAGGTTGTTTACTAATTCTAGCCTCTGCAGCTGAAGTTGTCCCAAGCAGGTTCAACGTGGGGACAGTAGATAGACTTGAGTCTAAGGAGGATGGCTCACCTTGCAGAGCTCTACTGTAGACAGGCACTTGGGTCCAGATCCAGAAGACTCACTGGGGGCTTTAGTTTAAACGCTGGGATAGCCAACATGCCATAGTTACCATTTCAACTCCGCTAGCACGTCTTGTGATCTCTCTAGGTTTCAGTAGCCTCGTCTACAATGGGAGGCAGGTAACTGCATCTAACTCAGTGGATTGTTAGGAAGAACAAATGAACTTAAACTCACACAACTTTACAGTAATGTCTGGCATGCAGAAACCAGTCAGTAAGTGGCACCCTTACTATACAATGCAGAATCAGGGTACAGTGTGGCTTCAACCATTTTGACCCACGCTGATGTTCTTATGGGAATCTCCAGCCTTGTGTTAACCCTAACCTCAGATATGTGACCTGTAATCCATCAGGCTAGCCTCAACACTATTAAACTAATCTGAAACAAATTCCAGCACTTCATAAAGCCATAAAGACTATAAAGTCTATTATCCCAGCACTCAGGAGGTGGAAGCAGGAGGATCAGGAGTTCATGGTCATACTCAGCTTCTTAGCAAATTCAAGGCTACCCTGAGCTAGGAGAATCTGTTGGGATAAGGAGAGAGGAAAAGAGAAAGAGAAAGAAAATAGAATCATCCATTGGAGATAAGTTTAAAACTGGAAAACTGGGGTCAGGAGGCTAGGGAGTTGGGCTCAGTCAATAAAATACTTTCTCTGAAAGCTTGAGGACCTAAAACTGATTCCTAACACCCATGTAAAAGCTGGCTGTGGTATGCCTACTTGTAATTCCATCACTGGGAATGCAGGGACAAGTGGATATCTAGGTACAGAGCTCAACATGTGACATATAAACTAACTCATTTTTTGAGTACTTGCTTGACACAGGAAATCACTGTGTAGCCAAGGCACATCTCCTACTCCTCTTAGCCCAGGCTGGCCCTGCCACACCCGGTTAAACTGCCTCTTTTAGCCCTCACTCACAGCATTATTATGATGACCCTGCAGAGGAGAAACTAAACAATGACACAGCCGACTGCCCCTCCCATTCTGAGGTAACCTTAGAGCTCTTACTACTCAGCCTCCTTGCTGCAACTACTGAGGCCTCATGCCAGCCCAATCCTAAGTGATGCTTCATAGCCTAGGCGAAAGTAAAGTACTAAACACCCATTGAAGGACAATCTCCGGTTGTAGCTCCATAGCCCCCCAAACTTTATGAAATAGGAGCCTCATTTGGCCTCTGGGTGAGGTCCTGACCGTAATACCAAGGAATGTAACCCTATTCAAAAATAGAGCCATCGCTTACACAATCGGCTGAGTTCAGACCAGAGTGACGGGTGTTCTTGCAGGAAGATAAGAGATGCTGATCAGACACCTGGGAAAAGACAAGAATGTCAGAGGATAAAAATGTTGGCGGTATAAACCAAGGAGGGCTGACAGCTTCCAGAAGTGAGGGACAGGCCAGGAAGGTGTGGTACCATTCACACAATACCCGGCAAAGGAGCTGGAGGAAGGAAGGGCTGTGTTGGCTCCTGGTTTAGGAGACACAGTCCATGATAGGAAAGGTACAGCAGCAGCAGTGTGAGGCAGCTGATCACATTGCTCCTGGTGGGGAAGCAGAGGAATGCTGGCATTTGGCTTTCTTTCTTTCTCTTTTGCAGCTGGAGACCTTGGTCTGTGGGATCTCTCTTCGGTTAAAACTCTCTAGAAACACTATCATGGGCACTCCAGAGGCGTGCCTCCTAAGTGGTTCTAAATTCTGACAGGTTGACAATAAAAATTGACGATGGATAGAAGATTCTTTCCTACATATTTCCGGGCAAGCACAGCTAGGGCAGTACCTTGGTTTTCAAGTCTAGCCTTTGGAAAACAGCGAGACAAAAATAATTAGTAATGCTAAGCCACGCTGTTCTGTCAAGCCACCTATTTTATCCTCCTCAGCTAGAGAAGCTAGGAATGCACCCTTGGAGGTGGAATGGGCAAAACTTACAAAGGGTTCCCCCACTTTAGCTTCTGTGGTCACTGTGATATCTTACCACAGTTATGCTGGTACCTCAGCAGATGATGTCTGCTCCATCCCCAGGGCTGCCCTTCCCTCCTGTGGCTCTCAGTCTTCCAACATTGTTCAGAGGCTGGCTCCTCATTTTGTGACCACGTGGGCTTCACCAGAGAGGAAGTATGCTCTCACGAGAGCAGACAGACACAGACAGCTTCCAGCCCACTTTGTCCGTGTGGCAGCATTTGAAAGCTTGGGAATCTGCTAGGATTTTTTGCCATCCACATGCTGAGCCCAAATGGACTTCTGCATCGTGCCTTGTCAGCCTGCGAGGAAGGAGTAAATGAATCATCAACTGACTCAAAAAAAAAAAAAATAGCTTTGATGGCTTGTGCCAGCACAATTGTCACTGCATCCTAACTCTCCAACAACAGCATCTTGATGACTCCACAGACACATGGCAGCCATGCTTTCTACTTCTTGTCCCCTTCTTCCCTAGCCACACTGCTAAATGGCTGAGTTTCCACATGTGGCTTGTCCCGTTTGTACTTGGTAATTTAATGTCTTTAAAAGACCCTGAAAGATTCACTTATGCAAGGTTCAGAATTGGTAGGCCAGTGTGTGCCATCAAGAGTGGAGCAAGAGGATATTGGTTGAGGGTAGGAAGGCTCAGAGAGGATGCAAGAGGGCCAGGGTGAGGTAGCTGAGTCAGAAACTGCCCATTCAGATGTGTTTCTTTTGTAGCTCTTGAGACTGGTCCACATGGTGGTTTGAATAAAAAAATGGCCCCATAGACTCATAGGGAATGGCACTATTAGGAGGTGTGGCCTTGTCAGAAAAAGATCCTCATTGGGTCAGGCTTTGAGGTCTCGAATGTTCAAGTCAGTCTCTTCCAGCTGACTGAGGATCCAGATGCAGAACTCTCACCTCCTTCTCCGGCACCATGTCTGCGTGTACACAACCGTGCTTCCCACCATGATGAGAATGGACTAAACCTCTGGACTGTAAGCCAGCCCCAATGAAATGTTTTCCTTCGTAAGAGTTGCCGTGGTCATGACGTCTCTCTTCACAGCAATAAAACCCTAAGTAAGACAGTCCACTTCTCAGGATCTATGTTAGAGTTCGTGGTTTGTTTTTAAAGACCACATTTGACTTGCACTCACCTGGTAGTCCTGTTTCCATTGCACTTCATTCTAAGGCCGAACCTTCTGGAAGACTGAGCTCCTTGAAGGAGTCTGTTGATGTAACATGCAGAGACGAATAAAACTCCCAAGGAGCACACTTGTAAGGAATCCCAGTACTTTAGAGGCTGAGGCAAGGGGAGCATGAGTTGAGGCTATCCAAGGCTACATAGGAAACCCCTATCTTTAAATTTAAAAAAAAAAAAAATTTAACTTTTTTTTCTGAAAAAAAAAAAAAAAATTCTAACCAAAAAGCCTTTTATGTCACATGAGAAGACTTGAGGCCTATCTGACCAGGAGCTGGAGTTTTTGAATATTCAGCTTGTCTCTTACATAATGTCCTCTCTTCCCCCATCACACCCGCTTGCTTTGAGTGAATTTATTAAACGGATCCCTTGCGTGAGCAAAGGCACAGCTCTCAAAGCCAAGCAGCAAGCAAATGCCTGCCTCCCCCATCTGCTCGCATTCTGTGCTGGCTGCCAGGGGTGTTTACCTCCAGAAGGTCTGAAGAAGCTGTGAACAAACAGAAGGCAGTTTCTGAGGAACTGCTCGGAGCACATTACATCACACGGAAAAACAACCCAAACCCGAGGAATCGCAACTGTGGGAGAATCCCACTTGTTCCGAGTGTCACTGTGCACACACTTGGCAGCCAAGGTCTATATGATTACTGTAGTTCATCTAAGGCTTCTCGTTCTCTCGGAGGTGCCAGCGTTTGTGAAATCATTCCTCTCCTTGGATAAACATTTTCTTGTCACTACACAACCTAGATTCCATGTCAGGTTTCAAAACACAATATACTTTCAGAGTTTAAAAATTAGCAATGGAACCTGGAGAGATGGCTCAGTGGTTAAAAACACTGAATGCTCTTCCAGAAGACCTGGGTTCTATTCCCAGGACCCACATGGCAGCTCACAACTGTCTGTAATTTCAGGATCCGACTCTCCCACACAGATACACATGCAGGCAAAACACCAATGCACATATATATATATTTTTAAATAGCAAAGGAGACATAAATGTTTAAGTCATTTTAAGACAAAGATGGTGAAAGTATATAACCAGAGTCCAAGGTCAAGGCTCAGGCCTGAAGAAGGGAGGGTGGGTGGGAGTACTTATCCTTGAAGAATGAATGAGGCTAGATATGATATCACACACCGGTAATCCCTGAACTCATGAGGCCAAAGGATCACCGTGAGTTCTAGGACAGCCTGGGCTACATAGCAAGACCATGTCTTTATGATGAGAAAGAAACAGACAGTGCAATAAAGGATGGTGTTTGAAAAGGAAAGATGAGGAAGAAGGGAAGTCATCCTTTGAACACACAGGAGAATAAGGTGGGCAGAACAGACAGATGGAATTCAACATCAGCACTGGCCAGAGCTTCAGCATTAGGAGTTGAGATGGTCCTGGAAAAGAGAGCACCAGCCAGACATGGAAATGTTTGAAGTAAGCAGGAATGTTACGTGTGTGTGTGTGTGTGTGTGTGTGTGTGTGTGTGTGTGTGTGTGTGTTATGTGTATGTGTGTCACTTGTATCACAAGCAGAGGACAATCTGTGAGTCGGCTCTCTCCTTCCCCTATGTGGGCTCTGGGGATGAAGCTCAAGGTCATCAGGTTGGGCAGCAGGTGCCCCTAGCCAGGGAGCCATTTCACAGGCCTGATGACGTCTTCATTTTAAACAATTCTTTCAACTTATGCTTGTGACTTGAGACGAAGGAGCCTGTCAAATGCTACACAAAAGGTGCATAATAAATGCACACCCCTGCCTAACAAACAGCGTTAGCACTTTCCCTCAGGTGTGTCTAAGCAAGTTCAGGGCCTTGGCCACTGTTGTCTCTCCTTCCCTTGTGTACTCTTCCCTTTGCTGGAGCCGCCTCAAACCTCTGCTTGTGGCTGTTTGGCTGGGAACAGCGGGGAGAGGAGCCTGTCCGTGCGATGGTTACTCTCAAACAGCCAACTTGATGACACATCGAGTCACCTAGGCAATGAGGCTCTAAGCATATCTTTGAGGGACTGTCGCCATTAGGTTTGTTAAAGTAGGGCATCTTGCCCACTATGGATGGCACCATTCCCTGGGCTGGGGCGCCGGACTGTGTGGAAAGGGAAAAGTAAGCGGAACAGAAGCATTCATCAGCGTGCGCTTTCTGACTCTGGATGGGGTAGGGACAGCTGCCTCAGGTTTCTGTAGCTCTGACCTCCCACCACGATGAGCTGCACACTTGAACTGTGAGCTAAATAAACCCTGCCTCACTTAAGATGCTCTTGCCAGGGCACCTTATAAATGCAACAAGAAGAAAAACTAAGCTAGTTGGTGTATTACAGTGCTGGGATATGACTTCCCAGCAGCCGAGGGCTTCTCTCTCTCTTCCTCTCCTGCTCTTTCTAGGCTGGGGACCTCAGGTGACTGTCACTACCCGGAAGCCCACTACCTTGTCGCTACAGCCAAACTCATTCCCATTCTAAGACATAAGCTTGACAAAATGGCTGTTGAAGGCAGTGGGGTGGGGGAGAGTATGTCGTTGCAAAAGTCACAGCATGGTATTTAGAAAGTTAGGCTCTCTCTCACCCCAATCCCAGCTTAACACTTTCAAATTTTTTATTTTATTTTCATTTACATGTGTATGTGTGTGTCCATGTATGGGTGTGTGCGTATGTGTGCAGGTGCCCACAGAGGCCAGAAGAAGACTTATACGTCATTCCCGGAGGGACCAGAATTATATGATGTCACACCTAGGAGAGGCTTAGAGTAGGCAGACTGCTAGACACTGAAAGTAGAGCAGACATTGTTGGGGTTGGGACAAAAGGGTTGTGAGGATTAGCGTTTCGTGTCACGAAAGGGGGCTGGAAATAGATGTCTGACGGTTCTCTGCTATGAAGAATCGTGGTGTCATCAAACAGCACATGTGAAGAAAGATTAACATGGCAAACTTACAGTCATGTATACTTTACACGAGTTCATGTTTTGTCTTTAGAAAGGTCTTTACTACTAAAAGACATGGGCCACCCCAGCCCTCCAGCCCAGCATGGGACATGCACACAGCCATGGGAATGAATGCACTATTATAGAAGCACAAAATGAGAACGGATCAAAGAACTCTGCAGCTGGGGGAGGTTGGAGAGAAACTGGAGGCAAGGTCACCAGATGAAAGGCCGTGCTGGTGGTCCTAGAACAGCCTAAATAGGGACATGGCGGAAGACAGGAGAGGGTGCTACGCAGACAGGCAGGAGAAGCCTTGGTAAGCAAGTCTGTCATAGGCAAAGGAGTGAAGCCACAGGCCAGGCCCACACTGGGGCTCCTGCAGGCTCTAAGCAACTGTGTTCCAGGAGCCTTCTTACACACACACACACACGCACACCAAAGCAAGCATGCACACACTCACATGCTCCAATACTTTTTGTTCTCAGAAAACATTTTCCTCTCGTGATGGCTGACAATAACGGGCCTACATTCCAGACTAGTTAGAAGGGAGGATTTTGACGGTGCTCAGCACAGGAAACTGCTACATATTTTTGGTTTACCTTGGTTTGCTGATTACCTTGGTTTGATCATCATGTGTTGATACATGAACTATTTGATCACATTGGGGCCAGGGGGTGTAGCTAGCGGGGGGGGGGGGGTGTAGTTGGGCTTCTGTTGTCGTCTATTATTTGAGGCAGGCTCTCATGTTGCCCAGGCTGGCTTTAAACTCACTTCACTGCATAGTTGAGGATCACCTTGAACTTCTGAGTCTCCTGCATCCATTTCCCGAGTGCTGGGATTACAGGTATGTATATCCACGGCCAGCTTAGGTGGTATTGGGGTATGAACCCAGGGCTTCTTGTGTGCTGGGTAAGCACTCTGCCAACAGGCTTACATCACCAGTCCTCAGTTAGGGCCTGTGTGGTGTGTATGAGGTTCCGGGTTTTCCCTGTAGCAAAGAAAGAAATAGAAAGGTGAGGAGAGAGAGAGGAGAGAGGGAAAGTAGAGAATGGAGAGAGATGGTGAGGGAAGGAAATAATCAACTCCACCCATAAATATATGTACTCACTATGTCAATTGCAAATGATTTTTAAAAAGAGACAAAAATCAAACAGTTGATGTGGGTCCCTAAATAATATTACCCCTATTAAGCCACCAAAGGAGTTGGTCCTGGGCCAGTCCCAGGTACAGTATGGAAGCAAAGGTGTCCAGGTAAGAATCTTGACTCTCTTTTTCCTCCCCAGCTCATTTCCTGGCCTCACTATTGAGAACGCCGTTATTCCAAACATGTGATTTGATGGACAATGCATGCAGCCATCTTCCACTGTTCAGAACAGGGACTCAGTGAAGGCTCAGACCAAGGATTTTAGAGCCTGAGTCACAGTCCCCGCTGCCTGGCTTGCTAATCAGAACAAATCCCTCAACCTTCCTGAGCCACATTCCCAACCATTAAGTGAGTTTATGAGGTCCTGAGTCCATAGGGGTCTGGTGAGATTTAAACATAGGAAAAGAAAATGCATGGTGCCAGCCTGGCACAAGGCTGCTGAGGGCTGGAAGGCCGCTGTCAAAAGGCAGCACTTAGCCATTGCCTGGAGACACTGGAGTACCCCAGAGGCCGGAGAGTAAAGGAATAGATGCCTGCCTTTCCCCACTTCCACCCACGAGAGGCTAGCCACCCCTGAGGACCTTCACACTGCTCATAGGCCCTCCCCTTCCATGCTCGCTGTGCCTCTGCTACTCCATATACACAGCCTTAAAATGGTCCAGCTACACCCAGGAAACAAACCCAGAGACACCGAAAGTCCAGCTCTGCAAACCTCACTTTCCTGAGGTCCCCCCCCCCCCCCATCCCCACACAGCCCCATTCTGGATTTGCCAGTTCCTCAGGCCCTTGCCTCCCTCCTCATTCAGTCTCTTTTGCCTGGAAGGCACTTTTGGGGGACCTTACAGTCATCCTTTGAGGCCCAGCCACAACATCGCACCACCCTCTTCTACAATTGCCTGGAAAAGGGTTCCCTGAGTCTCCTGAGAGTCTCCTGTACCCAAAGCTCTGCAATGAGCGATGTTGGATAATCATTTGCTATCACCTCTCTCCCCAGTTGGGAGATGAGCCCCACTCCCAGGCTCCCACAGGGCCCACTGGCCCACCTCTCCCCTGGTCACTTCTTTCTCCAACCTGTTCCAAACATGATTCTTCCTGATTGGTGAACAGAATTAAAGATTCAACCCAGAGCACAGTTGCCGGGTGGCAGAAAGGATCAAGAATCTGAGGGAGCTGTTTCCAAGACCCAAAATACTGGGAGACTAGATAGATATAGCTAGGTCTCCAGGTGGCTTCCCCTGAAGGAGTGGCGGTGGGGCAATGGGTCCCATGGGCTTGTGGCAGGGTGGAATGTGGTGCCAGGGAATGAACACTGGCCCTATTTGTCACCTATGGTGATGACAGTAGCTTCATCTTTTTTTTCCTTTTTCCCCCAGTCCGCTCCCCCCTAACACACACACCTATGTCCTGATGGTGACCTTATGGAATCCTGGAAGTACCTGCCCCATCTGACCCCAAGAATGTCTGCCAGCTGCTTCCTGGAAATGGAGTTTCTGTAGGCCCTATATTCCCAGTGTCTGAGCTGGGGTTAGGCCCTCACACATGCCACCAGGACAGACTTCATGACTGTCGACCATCCAGAACCTGTGGAAGCAGCTGTGCGCCCTTTCTGGAGGCTTGAGAGATGAGGTAAGGGGCTACGGAGGCCTTTCAGTGAACATCCCTGCCCACAGGGGTCCCCAGTCCTGCCTCTTCTGTACTATTGATCGGGGAGGTAAATGGTGGTCCTAGACCAGGGTGGAACTCTGACCCCACAAAGGGCCCAGCTTCAATCCTGCTTGCTCCTGAAGACCTAGCCACTCCTAAAGCAACCCCAAACTATAGCCAAAGGCCTCATTTCTGGGCACCAAATGGGCTGGACCTTGGTACCCAGACAGCTGTCACCTCTGAATTTATACATTTACACTCACACGCACACATACAGCTGTTGCGAAATATATGCATTAATGCATAGATGGATCATCCATCTTACGCAGGCCTTCGCTAAAGGAAACAGGGCATTAAAAAAAAATACATAAAATTCTCCACTCCTGCCTCTCACGGTTTTGAAGGTCTTGTGACATATGTGAGCCATGTTTTCTAAAGCATTAAAAAAATTGGAAATGGCTTAGGTATCCATCTCAAGAAGAAAAGCCAATAAAATGGAGCAGGCTCATCCCAGAGGAGGTGATACAAATACTCAACTAACTAGGGCTTGTGTGTGCCCTCCCTGGCAGGTCTCAAGTGTGTACTAAGCAGATAAATCAAAACACAGAACGATACATGCAGTGAAATCAACTCCATGCACAAGTATACACACTGGAGACTACGAGGCATGGCCTGCCTCGGGAGTAGGGGCTTGCTGCTAGACCCGATGGCCTGAGTTGAGTCTCCAGAAAACACACGGTGGAAGGAGAGAAGCAGCTTCTGGAAGTTGTCCTCTGACTTCCACACACACACCGTGGCATTCACGTGTAAACACTCGCATGCGCACTCGCACGCACACGCACACACATCCGTGAGCATACACAGAGACAACAAACAAATAGGTAAACGTAATAAAAATTTAAAAGAAATCAATATTCTGCCTGTGTTGCAAATATGTAATATACCGGCATGTAAACGTGTTTTCTGCATGTGTATATGTAAGTCCCTGTGTGTGCAGATACATATTTGTGAAAGCATGTGTGGGTAAGGTTCCATGTGTGTAGAGGCCACTTGACAACCTTTGGGTGCTTTTCCCCAGGCTCTGGTCACCTTGATATATGAGACAGTTTTACTGGCCTAGAACCCAGCATGTTGGTTCTTCTGTCTAACCAATGAGCTCCAGACAGCTGCTTGTCTCTGTGTATCTGGCCTGGAGATGGGAAGAAGCAGGGCTTCTTTATTTATTTATATCAGAGGGCTTCATTATTGCTGTTATTATTACGGCTATTATTGCTTGTATAATTGATCCGGTTCCTTTTCAAGCTCTTGTGTATTACCTACACACAGAGGTTTCGATGAAAAAAACCTGTCATCGGGAAGGCAAGGTCGGGATCCATGAGCAAGAGTACACTGGCAGTCAAGACAATGATAGTGGCAATACTTCAGGGTAGACAAGACTGCAAGCTCAGACCAGGAAGAGCTTTCTGGGCACTGGAAAGGCTTTCAGTAGAGGAAGGTGTGAGAAAAGTGGAGTCTACCTCAGATCAATGTGGCTGCAGGTAGGCAGTGTGAAAATTCTAATTATGAGAGTAAGAGGTTTTTCTCCTTATTCCTCATTCTTGTTGAGCTCTGGGACATGAAAGAAGGTTCTATTATACAAAGTAAGCTTTAGGGGGAGGTGGGTAGGGAAGCGAAGGAAAGGTGCTGAGATGTGCTTCGATCTGACCCTTGAGCCAAATGATCAAGTGATCAGGGACTCTGGAGGAATGGCTGGGAATCCTCGGACTTTTTTCCTCTCGTGGACTGTGAATTCCCAGGTCTGGATGCCTTCCTTCCAAGGATCTTAATTCGTAGAACAGTGCACAGCCCCCTAATAGTTACTTAGTGAACACTTGCCAAAGGGAGTTTTGATGGATGAACAAATAAACGAGTGAATGACATCATACAAAGCTCAAATAGCAAAGACTTAGAGATCTAGCACTGAACTTAGGGTGAGACTCAGTTGGGCGCCCGCCTAGCACTCAGGAGGACTGGGATTTCCTGATGGAGCCATTTCTCTAGCCCAAGAAGGAACCCTCAGCCCTATGCCGAAGCTGAGAATGGAACCTGTGAACATTCCAGCCGCCAAAAGCATGGCGTCTTACAGTTTTGTGTGTCTGTTAAAGGGAGCTCTGACGCGACAGAGGCCAATAATGTCTGTCCGCAGCAGCCACATCATTCACCCTAGCAGCTCAAGTCACGATAAATCTCGTCTCCATTTGGAAGACAATCCTCAACAGAAGAGAATTGCCTGGTAGATTAGGAAGATCCGTCAGGCGTCTGTAACAGGAAAATCCTTTTCTTTTGAGCCTCAGAATCCTGGACAGTCATAATGAATCTGATTTAATGAGCCCCCTGTTCTGCAATATTAATTACAACCCCATTGAAGAAGGCAGCCGACTCAAGACAAAGGAGATAAACACACAGGAAACAGAGCTATCCAGACTTTTTCCCTGAGACACAAACAGCCCAGGAGTCACACACAGGGGTCTCTAGCTAGTGGGTGAATTGGGTGCTCAGAGAAAAAATGCCACACAGTGGGGGCTGCTTCTGTACCCCAGGATTACCTCATAGCACACTGTGGGCCTGCTTCTGTACCCCTCAGAACAGCCCTTCTTCACATCTGTCTGGCAGGCATCACCTGTCCCAACTGGCTGCCACCCTGGGAAAGGAAGAGCAAATGGTGAAGAAACCTCAGACGAAGCAGAGAGACATAGCCTCACTCCTGTTTGGGTCTCCCATTCTTCGTATGGAATATAAGCTAGGAATCATTGCCTGTCGAGCTTAGGACCTCATCACGAAAAGTTATTCGGCGCTAGTGTTCATTGATCACTTACCATTTGCCAGATATTGCCTTAAGAGTGTGGGTTCATTTGATGATCACAGAACACCCTCTAGCAGGGGTGTGTACCCCATGGTCCATGAGTCACAGGTGGTCCAGGAGATACCTCATGGTACACTGTTAGGCAAAATAAACATATTATGCTCCTGTAACCCCTGGCCTTCCAACTGGACACCCCTGGATTTAATATGTGGTCTAGGACTATTCTTCCTCCAGTGTGTCCCAGAGAAGCCCAAAAGTTGGACACTCTGGAAGCAAGCAGAAAGATGGCCAGTTTGTCTGAACTACTAACTTAGATGGAGCCAGATCCTAGCCCAACCTGGTTCTTGAACGAGGACACTTGACCAGTAGGCTGTAAGTCACCATTCTGTCTACAGAATACCAGATCATTCAGTTAGTGTTGACTGATCCCCCAGCGGCTCCTGGGGCAAATGAGACAGTCCCTGTTCAGACAAATGAAGCAGTTCCCACCGAAACTAAGAAAGGCTTCCTTGCCCTGCAGGGTGGGTGTTCTGGTTTGGATCTGAAGTGTCTGTCCTGTCCCAAAGCTTCGTGTGTTAAATGACCTCTCCGGTCATTGAGAGGTGTCTGCCCTCATCAGTGGTTTAGCCCACTGACAGACTGATGGCAATATTGGGAGAGAATAGGAACTTTCAAGGGGGAGGGGGTCTGATTAGAGCAAGCAAGTCTCTGGGAAGTGTGTCTTTGGGGACCATGGCTTTTCGTTTGCTTGTTTCATGGGTATGAGTGTTTGGTCTGCATGTACACCATGTTTGTGCCTAGCATCCATGAAGGTCAGAAAGGCACATCGGAGCCTTTGGAACTGGAATTACAGGACGTTGTGAGGCAGCATGTGGTTTTGGGAACTAAACCTGGGTCCTCTTAAACCAAGTGCCCTTAATGTTGACCCTTCTCTCCAGCCCCCTGGAGGCTGTATCTTGTATCAGGTCTCTCTCCTACCACTTATGTCCTCTCTCTCTTTCTCTTTGCCTCCTCCTCCCCATTCCTTCCTTCCGGCCACCATGAAGCGAGCACCTTCATCTGCTGTGTGCTTCAGCCACTGTGATATTTTATCTCTCCTTGGATCCAGCTAGCTTTGGACTATAAGCCCTAAAACCATGAGCTAAAATAAAAACTTTTTCTTGTAAGTTATCTTATTTGTGTGACGTGTCACAGCTACAAAAAAAAAAAAAATGAAGTTTAACAGAGGTCTGAAATAGAAGGAGGTGGGAACGGGGAGAGGGAGAGGCTCCAGTAGAACCCCTTGGGGTTCAGGATGGTTGCACATAGTTGCAGGTGATGAGGTGATGCTCCAGGAATCTTCCAGAGAGGCAAGAGATGGTACTCAGAATAAGAAGAAAGTTGTGTGTCCAGCACACATTCTCTGTGCTGGTGTTTCTTTGTTTGTTTTCGAGACATGGTTTCTCTGTGTACCCCTGGCTGTCCTGCAACTCACTCTGCAGACGAGGCTGGCCTCTAACTCACAGATCTGCCTGCCTCTACCTCTGGAGTGCTGGGATTAAAGGCGTCTGCCACCGTCACCCCCCAGCACATATTCCTTAAAGCTGTCTGTGTCTTCTGTTTCTATGATTCACTCGGGGCAGACTCAGAGACCTCTGTTAGCTGGACAAAGAACCGACTCCCAGATAGTAATTGAATGCCCATCCAAAGAAACCACAACTGTTCTTTTAGCTTCCGTAGTCTGCAATCCTACCCGCCTCTCCAGGAGAGCCCAGTTCTGTGGAATCCTCCACAGGGTGGAAGTTCTGACACAGGGGGTTTGGGATAGGGGAAGAATGCTCATTTCCCACAAGTCCCAGCTGCTGCCAGTCCCACACTCTGAGAACTGCAGCTCTGTGACATCAGACAAGAGTGCTTTTCCAGAGACGCCTGCCCAGCCCTCCAGCCCATCTGCCTTCTCTTGCCCACTATAGGTGTAAGTTAATGTACACAACCTGGGATCGCCCTAGTTACCTTAAGAGAGAAACCAGACGGGTGAGAGAGTGGGCACACTGAGAGATGGGAAGGACCAGAGGCAGAAAATGTCCAACAACGGGGCCAGTAATGAGTCTTAGCCAAGAGCTTTATCAGGGCCTCTCTCTCTCTCTCTCTCTCTCTCTCTCTCTCTCTCTCTCCCATATATAGCAGATACTCAGTCCTTCTGGCTTTCAAGAAAAGGCAGAAGCCCTGTTTTCATCTATAAGAAACCCCAGTTGTTTCCAAGTTAGCTCAGGATAAGGTTGATGATGGTGGTGATTTCAGATGGTGAGTTTTGACGGTGTTAGGGATCAAATCCAGAGCCTCCATGTGCTTGCTAATCACTGCAGCAGCCCAACACTCCCTTAGGCCCCTGCTTAAATTTTTTTTTAAAGACAGCAAGGTGGGTTGTGTAATCTTTAAAGCCTCTGGAAGCCTCATCCTAATTGTTGGGGGTTAACGAGAAAAGCTTTGAAGATATGTTTTGTTCTATCACCAGGAAGGGCATTAGAAACACATCCACAAGAATCAGCCATCTTCCAGAAACTTTTGAACCCATTTTAACCAGGAAAAAAAAACTGATATACACATGCGGATTGAGGAACATCTCAGGGGTCCCAATTATCACTCCTCAAGAAAGTCATAGATGACAAGGAAAGACTGAGGGACTGTCACAGACCAAAGAAACCTGGGGAGGGCAGGCAGCTGATGAAACATAACACTCTGGCTCAGACCCTGGAGGAGAAAGACTGCACTGAAGAGGGACCAGGAACATAACACCATTGGTAAAGTGCCTGTCTGGCATGCAGGAGGCCCTGGGTTCAACCCCAGCATCATATTATGGCATCGAATTAGGTGTGGTGCTGCATGCCTGTAATCCTGGGAGGTGGAGACAGATGGATCAGAAGTTCAAAGCCATCCTCAACTACCTAGCAAGTTTGAGGCAAGCCTGGGTTACCTAAGACTGATTCTCAGAAAGAAAAAAAAAGTTGCTAAAAAATGGATAAGATTTAGGCAAAGGTTAGGGTTTAGTTAATAGTAACATATCAACTTTTGTTTCTTAGCTTTTATGAAAATGTGGGAAAGGTGAGAGTGGATACAGGGACTTCTTATCTTAGCTTTGCAACTTCTCTATTAGTGCAAAATTAGTCCCAAATATGAGTCTTATTCACAAAGAATCAAGTTGGTAAAAATATGTTTTGTTTATTTAAAAATAAAGTCTATGAGCAAAGCAGCGCACAGGCCATCAGTTGGCAGCCTCAGGTCTCAACAAGAAGCAGCACGCACAGGTTTCCTAGATTCCTAACTTGAGGTGTGTTTTGAGACTCTGTGACTAGAGAACGCTGGGGCTGCAAGAGTTTGTCACTTGTCCAAGGTGTCATAAGCAGGCAAGATCAATCTCTGATCCCCATCCTGTTCCCTTATCACTCTATCCCAGCATCCCACTTCCTTCTGCCTTTGTTTACCTCAGGGACAAAACACCAAGCTCCCGACCCTGGCAGGTGAGCAATCTGAGGCCAGACTCTGTAGATGACTAATTGTAGCTGAGGATTTCTCATGCAAAAGGAATTTCATACATAGGACGCTTTTACTGTTGCATGGACTAAATGGTTTTCAGTCTTTTTGTGCCTCCCTCGGTGTCCTGAGAAGCAGCTGCCAATGATAAAGCTGTGTGTCTCCGGACCTTTGAGGTCTCTCATATAATATGAGGGTTGGGTGCCAGTCTTCTTGCAAAAGGTATGCCCATGACCCGGAGTTACTACCATTACCAGGAAGGCTGCTTAGCAATGCACAAGCTCAGGCTTTAGCTCAGACCTGCTCCATCAGAATCTGCATTTTAATATCTAGGGACAGGGGCATTGCATGTCATGGAAGTTTAGGAACCATGGGGCTAGTTCTCAGGTTTCAGTATGCGTCAGAATCACCCGGGCTTCTGTAGGATGCACCATCCGTAGGCCAGTCCACAGGTCGCCCAGAGCAGAACTCCCTGGAAACAGGAACAGGATTCAGCAGCTTTAATGAACTCCGCAGTGCCTCACTTTGAAAACCTCTAAACTCCTGGAACGCTCTCAACATTCCCTCCCACACTGAGGATTTTTGTCCCAGGGCATAGATGCTTGCTAGAATTCTGATAAATCCACTTTCAGGAAGCAAAAGAGGAGGGATGTGTGATTGATGGTTTCTGTCCATTTCAGGTGTGAGTGCTCCTGCCACAGTTCATGCCAATCAGCAAGCATGATGTCAGATGTCGTGTTGGAACTAAAATCGACACACAGTAGGGGTGAGTAAGCCTGTCAACCATGCGTATTCTCTGTGTCCTAAATCTCAGTGTTCCAACTCAACCTTAGCTCTCTCTCTTTCTCTCTCTCTCTCTCGCTCGCTTATGTGCATTGGTGTTTTGCCTGCATGTATGTCTATGTGAGGGTGTCAGATCCCCTGGAACTGGAGTTACAAACAGTTGTGAGCTGTCATGTGGATGCTGGGAATTGAACCTGGGTCCTCTAGAAAAGTAGCCAATGCTCTTAACCACTGAGCCATCTCTCCAGCCCCTGGACCTTGGCTCTTCTAGCCTGCCAGTCATACACTCAGATCTCTATTGAAGGCTGTGGAGAAAAGCAAAGATCTTAAGAGATTAGGCACTGAGAGAGTAATCAGGCATGTGGACTTTAACTAGCTTTCAAACCCACATCTGATTTTGGAAACTGTATATGTTTGGTCAAACTTCCTACCATCTTTAAGCAATTTACCTTATATGTACTATATATATACATATATATGCTATACATATTTGTATATATGTATATGCTATACATATTTGTATATATTATATACTATACATACATATATAGTACTTGGCCAATACTAAAAGCAGTAAATACACATATAAATATATCATAGCATATATGAAATATGTATATTGCATATATGTATACCATAGATATCCCTTGTCAAGGAACTGGGGGTCTTAGCCTGTGTTAGGAGATATTGACATATTTTAACTTTAGAGTCGGGGGGAAGGTACATGGGGATTGAAGTCATTATTTGCTTTGCTTATTCCACTGGCGGTCGGCTCTTGTGATGTTGAGTATTGAATATGGTGCTGTTTATGCTAAGCAAGCACTCTACCAGTAAGCAACAGCCTTAATTTGTATTTGTTTTTGTGTTATATCTATATGGCATAATATCTTTGTAATATTTATTTCACACTAAAAGTGGATAACACAAACCCACATGAAACTGATTAATAAAATGTGTCATTTCATGGTTTTCCCAGTTGACCCCATGATACAACCTTGAAAAAGGAGATTGGTCATAGGGCCCTAGAAACTTGGCCAAGAAGGTAGGTCTCTTTGTTAGGATGTCAGCTGGATACTTAATTTCGCTCAGACGTCTAGTTCTCAGATAGTAGGTCTCAGCCCTGAAAAAATGTGAAGATAAACCATTTAGCCAAAGAAGACCTGAGGACCCAACTCAGAAATTAGCACGGGAACTACCATCATCAGGGACAGAACGGAACTATTCCTATCAATCATTGTACTGGCCTGGAAATGGGATAGAAGGAAGCTCAGAAAAGACCTGGGCAATTTCTCTCCTTCCTTTGGAATGGTTTAACTTAGGGGATTTCCAATGACGAATAAATTCTTCATCTTTCTGCCTGGGACATGCTCAGTGTGGTCCTGGCTATGGGAACAGTACCAGGATACAGTGGGAACCAACGATCCACCTAGGTCCGTTAGGATCATAGGCCCCTCTCTGTGTTTCCAGTTCATCCTGAGCCAGCAGATGAGCCTGGTGACTACCAAGCCTCCTGGAGCTTTGGGAGTCAGTGGTTTGTGCTGTAGGGCAGTGCTCTGCCCCTCCAGGGGGAGCAAAGAAACCCACACAATCAAATCGCATCACTTCTTGGTTTCTCAGCCTGCTCCTCCTTTGTTCTTTGCAAAGCATTGCATAGAAAACATCTCTGAGAAATGGTGGTGGTATTTAGCCAGATAAGCAGAATGATTAAGTCTTGCTTGTTGTGTGCCAGGTATGGACTCTAAGTTCCTCACGGCATATTGATTCAGCTGAGGAAGATGCTGTCATCACCGTCCTCACAGAGGGGTAAATTAAGGTGTGGCACAATTAAAGGGTTTGCCCAACGTGATAAAACTGACAAACGGCAAAGATGGACTCACGAATTCAAATATTTTGGCTTCAGAATCCATGCTCTAACCACTCTGCAGCACCGCTTTGGGGACCAGGTGCTGTGCAGTGTCATAAGTAGTCTTACCACAGTAAGACTCGCTCTCTTAAACTCGGAAGTCTCTCAGACTCTCCGCTGTGCCTCAGATTCTAGGATGGACTCTGGTTTTGTATCTGAAGGTTTGACTTTAAATTTATTTTTCTATCACCCCTTAACAGATGAGCAGTGGGAAGGTTGTAAAACATTGGACAAATCAATATGGTGGAAACCTCAGCAAGCTATGCATCTCCCCAAAGGTGTAGCCCTTCCCTGGACCCCGGCCTCCACCCCTGTTAGAAGAAGAGCTGAAACGAGCTGACTGTGGTGGGCCTTCATCTCTCTGAAGAAGGCTGCGCAAGGCGCTGTTCTTTTCTCCAGTCTACGTGTCCTTGGTGATGACGAGATAAGAGGAATGACAAGCAAGTTTCGACTGTGCTCTGAAAGCAGACACCAGACATGTAAATTCACATCCCAGGAATGTGAGAGGAAGCTCTCAGGGACGGCCCTTCTACTGCAAGGAACGCTAATCAATGCAGAAACAGATGAGAAGCCACCTTTCCATCCGCCACGGCCCATCACAGACTCATCCTTCCGTGTGCTATTGCCAAACTTCACCCCAAACCAGAAGACACGGACCAAAAGGGAACCCCCACAGCCCCGACACACATATTCCTTCTCAGGATCTGCTTTTGGTATCTGATGGTAGAAATAAACCTTCAAAATAGTTGACAGAAAATGTAGGAGACCTCTAAAGAGTGTGAATCGTAGATCATCAATATGTCCAAACCATGACAAATAGCTCACAAGCTCCTTTGCCGTATCACAATGTTGGGCTATTGATGGCTTTTGGTTGATTAATAATAAGCTTAACAATTCCAAGTTCTAACTGCTACTGGTGAAAACTCAGACTCAAGCCCGTTGGGATTACTCTCCAGGCTTAACTGTACTTTTTATTCATCATCAGACAAGACAGTAAGAGCTCCCTCATGCCTAGCACAGGTACTATGAATCTATCAGGGCGTCTAGAGCCCCAAACCTCCCTTTCACCAAGAAGGCTGTAAGAGGGATTCAACACACAGCTATCAACACGTACAGGAAAGCCTGAACCTAGCTCTTGGTGTGTGTGTGGTGGTGGTTGTTTATTTTTTGTTTTTTGTTGCTGTTGTTTTGTTTAGTTTTGTTTTGGGGGTTAATTCCCAATCCTCTTATTCATACAGCTTTATAACCTCAAGAGGTCACTGCCAATAGAATTGAAAAGTAACTTAAGCTCAAGGGGGAGGAGGATGGACTTGTTAATGACTCAGGAAGTCCCAGTGCAGTGGTCACAGCAGACTGGGTCATAGGAACCCAGTGTTCTGACTTTGAGAGACACTGGATCCCTGGCGTTGCCACCTAGCTGGGCAGAACCGGTCTCCTGCCAGCCAGGGGACTTGAATCAACTATCTTAGTTTGTGTCTCTGTAATCATGACTCAGGTAGAGTGGCCAGTTTCTTTTCAGTACGGCTGTTCCTTGAGCAGTGGCAAAGTTACGTATGGGATCTGAGGCATGAGTTGGTTCTGGAATTAGGTGTGGTGGTATCGGCTTCATTACAAATGAAAATCATTGCAATCAACCTGAGGCTTGCCAGGGGTATGTGCCCCAGGGCAGCTCTGAATGCTGCCCAACATAAAACTGTAAATTTACCTTAAAACATGAGAGACAAGACTTTGTTTCCAGTGAGGTGTTTTTTGTTTTTGTTTTTGTTTTGTTTTGTTTTGTTTTCTTAATTGTTTTCAACTTCTCAACCCATTTCCCAAACCATATATATCTGGGTCATCTAAATTCTAGATTGGTTTAATGTGGCTTCTGGTAAATGTTTTCTTCTTTTGCAAGCTGTCCTGAGATCTGTCTTTTTACCATGGAACACATCAGGGCCTCTTCTAAGCTATCTGGCTTAAAGCTCAAAGGTAAGTAGTAGGAGCATGATAGATTGTCCTATATGAGCACTGTCCCTGCCATGGCCACCATCTCTGCATGTCTATGGGACACCAGCAACATGGTTAATATGATTGAGGGATTTCAGATTTCACCTCCTGTTCATGAATGCCAATGACTTATGAAAATACATTGGGTGGTGCCATTTTGAAAAATATTAATGGTGCAGGATTATATTGCAATGCTCAATCACTGTTATTTAACACCTGTTCAATTTCAAAATGTACTGACATTCCCAAACAATTTCTATACACAGAGACTTCAAACTTCAAATCCAGTTCTCTTACAGTTCACGTAGTTTAAAATGGGACTACGGGCTTCCCCCCCCCCCCACACACACACACAGATGCAAACATGGCCAAATCACAATGTGCTAGGAATAGCAAATTTATTCTTCTGTCGGGGTCTAGGGATTGTCACATCCCTGCTGGGAAGACTCAGTTCTCTCAGACTTATGAACTCCCCACCCAGCACCCACACAGCTCCAGGCTTCTAAAGAACAGCCCTTTGTCTCCATGCCTTGAGTGTCAAGGAGGCAAAAGATTTGGCTGCACGGCAATTAATCAAGTGGCCCACTTCTACCTTTGATCTGGAAGAAAATAGTCAAGATACCATTGGAGAGGAGAAAATGGAGACAGCGACAGAACTGGGGGTGGGTGGACACAGGGACAAACAGCTAGAGAGGGGACCAGATGAGAGACTTAGCAGTCAGCCTGCCACATGTATTTCAAAGAGAGACTCCAGCTGGCACTTTTCACCACCCTCCTCTGTGAAAACAAGGATGCCTTGTGGCACAGGGGCAAGTCCTGGCCACGTTCAAGCCACCGATCATCCCAACTCGTGAAGACTTCTTAGGGATGGTGTTGACAGTAGCTATCTGCCTCCTACTCCAGACTCTTTATGTCTGATTTCTCCTCACATCAACAGGAGGCTGCCTAAAGGTGTTCGGAAAGATCCCGACCACAGCGCACTCCCGGGAAGCCTGCGGGTCTTATGCAGTCCTTGTAAATTGAAGCTCTCTTTATGCTAAGTGGAAAAGAGGAGTGCAGGATGGTCTGAAGGAAAGACAGACTGGAACTCACTTGCCATTAAATACAATAACTTGACAGCAAAATGCTTTTGAGGTCTTTCAAGGTTACCTTTAAATTCAGCTCAGGAGACCTGAGAAAGGGGTAAAAAGAGACAGGGTGATTTCATTCAACTAAAGAGAAATAGAGTCATTTTTGTTTCTACTTCTTTTTCTGTGTTACTCCTTTTACTTTTTATTTTTGAGATTATCATATACAATATTTCTCCCTTCCCTCCCTGCCCCAAACCCTTCCATATACTCCTTCCAGCCTGTTTCTAAATCTGTGGCCTCTTTGGTCTCTTTTATTAGGTGTTGTTGTTGGTGGTGGTGGTGGTGTGTGTGTGTGTGTGTGTGTGTGTGTGTGTGTGTGTGTGTGTACATCAATGCCATGCATCATAAACAAACTCTGACGTCTGGACATTCTCTATACCGAACCCAAGTGGATCATTCTTCTCATTGAAAACATACGAAGCTGGGGACAAGATACACGCCATTAATTCCAGCACACAGGAGGTAGGGTCAGTGGATCTCAATGAGTTTGAGACCAGCCTGGTCTACAAAGTGAGTTCCAGGCCAGCTAGGGCTACAGAGTAAAACCCTGTCTCACAAAAACAAAAACATACAAACCAAAAATACATGAGAACCACCTGCTCAGTCTCTATAATGTTATTCACATGTATATTTTTAGAGCTGACCATTTGGCATGGATAACCAATCGGGGAGAAGATGAGGGAAATGAAATATGCTCAAATAAGGGTTATATTGCCATTTGTTTTGTCTTCCTTTCAAAAAAGAAAAGAGCTATAATGTGTTCCTGTCTTACATCTTAAAAACATGTCAGGGACACACTGAGCTGATTGATATGCAAAATTATGAATATTCTATCCAATAATTAAGCATGCCTTCGTTTCTTGGCCCTTTTAATGACAGCATTTCCTGCACAATCCATTTTAATCCAGTTCTTTGATATTTAAAATAAAAGTAGAGATCCTGATAATTGATTCATAGAGAAAGTTTATTTACCCAATGGAACTGAGGAAAGTTAAGTTAGGAGATGATTTGGTTTTGTTGATTTTTTTCCCCCTTTAAAGGAGGTTAAGAGTTGGCATTTACAGGGAAATCATCTAAAGTCTCAACAAATTGATCTGTGGTTTGTTTTTTTTTTTTATAGCAAACAAATTTACTGAATTCACTGCACTATATAAATATACGTACTCCAGCACACTTAACTCTTCACGGTTCTTACTGGCTGGATTGGAGGCCAGTCTATCGAGTTACGGTTTGAGTTTTCATTTTGGTTTGCTTTTGTGATAGAAGGTCTCACTGCGCAGCCCTGGCTGGCCTGGAACTCACTTTGTACACCATGCTGGTTTCAAACTCACAGAAATCCACCTGCCTCTGCCTCTCAAGTACTGGAATTAAAGGTACGTGCCCCATGCCCAGCTTGTTATGATGTTTTCAATGAAGAGACTGACCATCTGGGGTCAGTCCAGTTTTCCTGGGCCCCGACGGCAGAGCCTACCTGTAAACCGTCAGAGCTGATTAGCTTCAGTCTCAGTCTAACCAACTCAAACCCTCCCGGAAGCTCTTTGAAAACCGCAGGACCTGATTCCATGCTTGATTTTGCACTAAGATCTTTCAATGGTTTAAGACAGAATGCACTTGAGAGCGAGTGTTCCCAGCTCCCGGCGCAGCTCCACGCCTGAGGAAGCCGTGGAGGGCATGCCATGCTCATTAACCCTGCGCTAGCATGCCCTCTCCTCCTGCAAGGGATCGCCTTGCTTCAGACAGGAGAATGGAGATAAAAGCAGCAGCGCCTTGACCACTCCAACTCCCGGGAGAATGAATGCTCTCTTGCAAATGGAGAAGACCCAATGAGCGCTAACACAGTCCATGTTCTAGAAATGGTTGGAAAGTCCCCAGGCAGCTTGAGAAAACCTTGGCCTCCTGCCAGACCCGATCATGCTGCTTACGTGGGTGCGAGCATGGGAGAAAATCCCGAGTCTCTCCAGTTACCCTGAATTACCTGAGGTTGGTAGGAAAGGGCTCCCAGTTCAGAGGACTGAAGGATACGTTCACTCTCCTTTCGTAATTTACAAAGTGCATATTTGGCCTCACTGGTGACTTGTATAAACTGAGGAAAAAGCCATCCCTCTCTGAATGCCTGCCTGTCAGTTCCATACACTTACTAATCTAAAGTGCCAAGGAACAAAGGAACTTTGTAAAAAAAAAAAAAAAAAAAAAAGTCACGAAGACTCACTGTGTCCATTTGACCAGGATGTCACATTCAGCACCAAGAAAGAATGCCTCCTGTCAGAGGCCCACCCACGGCCTTCACAGCAGACTTGAGTGTGTGTTGGGGTGGGGTGCTATTTCCGTGAAAGCAGAGAACCCTCTGCCCTCTGCCATGAGCCCTCCTTCACAGCATCCTAGCTTGCTGGCTCCAGGCTTTCAAAACTGCGGGAGGTTGGGATGGGGGCTAATAAAAGAACATAACTGTAGCATAATTGCTCCTTGCTCCTTCCAGAAACCTCATCTGTTTTGTGCCTCAGGGTTATGGCAGCGAAGGCAGGGCAGCTCTACTACATATGGGAGAAGACAAAAGGCACCATCTGAGAAGCAGAAACGAAGAGGTATAAAAATCTTTATGGCTGATGAATATGATTTGTCCTAGAAACATAACAATATTTCTCAGGTACTTGTGCCCTAACAGGCTGTAAGCGTGTATTCCTGGGACCTGACTCCTCTGAGGTAACCTTCTGCCCACCCTCTTCCCTGGTTTCCAGGTGAGGAAGGGCAAGGTTTCTTCCCAAGTTGAACAGGTGGTGGTGGAGAAGGGCAACTTCTGACCACCTCCCTCCCAGCCCCACCTCTTACCCACATCACCAGGGAAAGGCTGGTGAGGATTCCTTCCAGGCCAATGCACACCTCCAGAGAAGGGGAAAGCTCTTCCATGTTAATTTCATAGTTGTTCACTACCACACGTTAGGGTACCCATGTCCCTTTTCACTGGCTCCCTCCCCGGGGCAGAGATAGAGACCTCCTCAACGGAGTCACATGTCTCAGGAAGTCAAATCAATTAACAGCGACAGCCACAGCTCAAAAGTTCAAAGCCGCGATAAGTTAAGACCACTCACATCTTGGTAGTAAGGGTTTTATGCTGCTCAACCTGGAGGCGTGGTATATATTTTATTTTCAATAAGATATTGTCTTCTCTGGTTAGTTTTTTGGTTGTTTTGTTTTGATGTCAAATTGACACAAGCTAAGGTCATTTGGGAAAGGGGAGAGTCATTCAGGAAACCGTGTACCTGAGGCTGGCCTGTGAGCAAGCTTGGGGTGCATTTCCTTGACTAATGACTGATGATCAAGGGCTCGGACCACTGTGGATGCCGCACCACCTGCAGGCAGGTGGTCCTGGGCGCTGTTAGAAATCAGGCTGTGTAACTGAGCCCGAGGAGGAAGCTAGTGAGCCACACTCCCCCATGGCCTTTGCTTCAGTTCCTGCCTCCGGGTTCCTGCTTTGGGTTCCTGCGCCAAGTTCCCTTAAGGGTGAACTGTAAACTTTAATAGAAAACGAGCCTCTCCTCCACAGGTTGCTTTTGGCCGCAGTGTTTGTGGCAGCAATAGGAAGCCAACTGAGACACTGCACTTGGCCACATCTCTCAGGAGATTCTGGTAAATAGGGAGGAGAGACGTAAGGATGAAGAAAGCAAAATGCCAGTGGGTGTGGTGGGTGGAGTCAGTGCTAGATTGGCTGCCCAACGTTTTTGCCAGTGATCCAAGTCATCTGAAACCCAATGCCCGGATATTCTAGACTCCAGGACCCATCCTAGAACCTATGAGTGAGACCCAACAGTACTATTTTTTTTTTTAATGAAATTGCCAAGGACACTCTTACACTCTGGAAAGACTAGAAAGAGTCTGTTCCCTTGAAATCAGAACAAACATAAGCAGGCTTCAAGCAAAGAAAGACTAACTCAGTTGTTCGCAGCTCACAGTAAAATCAGAATTATTGCTCAAAGAAAGTAATAAGGCTATTTCTTATTCCCTTCAAGAATGTTAAGACTGAAATGAGGAGGTGGGTGGAGAGCTAGAATAATCTCCAAGACATGTCTAGTGGGAATGCAGAAGACCCGACCCCACCTGGTGAGGAAGAGAGCAGAGCTCACAACAGTAGGCCGGCAGGCATGCAGGTCTACAAAACAGCAAGGACTCGGCGCAGCCACCAGCCTCCAAAGAGGCTTGCTGCCACCAGACTCTCACTGACATGCTTACCCCTCAAGAGTGACAAAAGACAGGGATGTAAATTCAGAAAAAGGCTCTCCCTTTCTCTCTGTCTCTCCCTGTCTCTCTGTCTCTCTCTGTCTCTGTCTCTCTGTACCCACACACAGTCACAGGAACATTCATTTGGGGAGAGCACTCAAATAATGAGAAAGCTTCGTGGACACTTTAAATGAATTGTGACTGTGACACCTTGCCTAGGAAAAGTACGCACTTGTAATCAGGGAGCATAAAACGTATTTATTTTCTTCCCTAATCTCAAGGTCCCAAAGAGCTGTTTATCCAAAATTGCCATGATGCTTTTATTACCTCAAAGGAGCATAAGGCTTTATGTTTTTAATGGCTCAAGATGAATTTGTTTTCAAAAGACCTTTAGGTTGGGGACCCCACAGAGATGTGCAGCTGCGGGTACTACCCCACTTTCTTCCACATTTTTGTCTTCTTCTTTAAGAAGAAATGAAGATCATCGGTGAACTTTTTTTCCTCTTAACCGTTGAAATTCGTACGACATCATCGATTATGAAACTTCTGGTTTCGTACCATAGCTTACGATCCAAGCAAGTGCTCTAAAATGACAACTTCATTAGCCCAGCTGCTGGTTGAAAGCTCACTGTCTCACATTTAAGCTGAGAAACCCCAGATATGGGGAACATTCGCTCTTTATCTGTTCAGCCACCACCTCGAACTCCCCCCCCAAACCCTCCCCCAGCACAAATCACTGCTCATCATAAATGTAAACATTGCTTAATGTGAGGGCAGCCAGCTGCATAAACGAGGCATGTTAGAAGGGTTTAAGATCACAGATTTACTTACAAGCATGCCCAGCATTTGGGTCTTGCACAAACCAACACAGCCCTTGATGGCCCTCTTCCCTCAAAACTTACAGTCTGGCTTTATTGATAAGTCATGGCACTTGTCAGTCATAATCTTACCAATGCCAGTCCTCCGGAGACATTTGCTAAACTGACACTTTCCACCATGCAACTCTGAAGTCACTTAAATAGCATCATAAAAATCAGCCATAAAAACAAATAAATGCGATGAAGACATCTCAGCCTGGCATAAATACTGCTAACGCAGAGAAGAATAAATTAGCCTATGAAGGAAGCTAATTTCAGGCCCCTATCAAAGTGTCACACAGTAACACTGCTGAAAAAAAAAAAAAAGTACCTTACCCAGAAACAGTGGAATTCAGCAGATGGATTTTGACAGGACCTGCATAATTAAAGTTTCCTTTGCAGACCTCCTGTTCTGAAACCATTTTGTCAGCCAGTGCTAAAGAATGTTTTTTTGGCTCAGGAACAGAAAATCCAAATAGTCCCAGAGAAGCTGTGTGTCTGCCTGGACACCCTTAAGACAGTGGCTTTCAAAGAACAAATCTTTCCCTTAGAGACGAATCTTGACATTGTCATTGTCGTGTTAATTGGCTGATTCAAACTCCACTTACCTTTGGGGAGTCTGGTATGAAACTTTTTCTGAAGAGCAAAGATGTGCTAATAAAAGTTGACCTTGACAGGTGAGCCACCAGTAACTTAAAAACTCAAGATCAAAATGCTTTCCATTCCCATTGAGTGCTGATTGCTAAGTGGTCTCTGTCCTCATGCACTTTCTCTATTAGGCATAAGATCACACATGTGGGCTTTTTAACACTTGATATGGTAATAAGTGGAGAGGGCTATGTCGGATAAATTTCCATCTACAGATTAACTAAAATGTTATATCAATTAACAGCTTTACTCATCTTCAGAGAAATATAGCACTGAAGTGATTTGTGGATGGTCCCCTGACACATAATTCCTGAAAGCGGATTTCTGTACAGTCAGTCTCTCTGAGAAGAGCTGAGTTCAAATGCAAAGCCCTTACTGATGGATAAAGCCTGCACATCCCTAACTAATCTCCCCACCCACAAGAAGAAAAAAAAAAAAAAAAAGCAAACATTCTTGCAGTGGGATTTTGATCTCTAGGCCTGAAGGTAAGGTGTAGATGCCAATTCTGAGTCATCACTGGGTCTGGATATGACCCTGGCAGAGCCCAGAGAAAGAGAGACCGGTTTCTTTAGTTCTCAACTGCAAGCTTCTGTCTCATCAACTACTAGACAAAAAGATACTCTTTTCGGCAGATAGACCTGCTTGGTTCAAATCTACTCACTAGAATCCTTTCATTGAAAAGAAATTAATGGCCAGATTGCAATGAATTAAGTAGAAAAATCTGCTCAGTAGAAGAAGGGTAGCTTCTTTAACTACCTGAACACACAGACGTTGGCTACATAGCAAGCTCCTGTTGGTCTGAAGCCCTCTGAGCGTTTGTTTGGAGGAGTCACTAACATGTTCTCTTGCCTCTCTGCTTGCAAGGACCTAGTACAGGCAAGCTTACAATCTGCCTCTTTGGTTTAGAAATCAGACTGTGTCGGGCCACTAGTGTTGGGAAATAATGGCTTGCCTTAGAAGGAAACGGAATCTGTGTGTGCCTGATCTATAAAGAATAAGAAAATGGGCTCCTTTCCTAGAAATAAAAAATTAGCAAAATCAAGATTGAATTAAGTGGCCTCAGAGGCTTACCTTGAGAAACATGCTGGTGTTCTGTAAAGTCCAACCAAGGTGCCTTTGGATAATTTCAAGATGGCTGCCGCTGAGACTCCTATGAACTGAGGGCACTTCCTAGCACTTTGGTCGTTGGCAGAACTGAGGAGAGCAGCAATAGAAGAGGCAGGAGGGAATCAGATCACATCAACCCACAAATATGTCCCTTTGTCAAATTAGTTACTTTGAGCTGAAGACAATTAAGGACTAGTAGGCATGGAGATGGCAATCTTACTTCCTCCTTCCTACCCTAAAAGTTGCAAATTCCAATTTCCTAATCCAATAGTCTCTCCACTTCACTGGCTAAAACGCCAAGGTGCCCAGCCATAGTGACAGACGCTGGAACAGCCCACTGTCATGGCTCCTCTGCTTACCAACCTGGCATTTCAGCATCCCAGACATGGCTTCTACCCAACTCCACACTATTCTTAAGTTTTGCTAACTGGAAAGCAAAAGCCTCTTAGGCCGCTTCAGCCAAACCACAGCAATTCATAGCAATTCCTTGGCGAGGCCAAGGAAGGGCCAACAGAGTTCAGGTGGCAGCACCATGGGCTTGTGAGAGGCCTGGGGAACTGTTGGAAGCCAACGGAGATGGAAAATCCACCGAAGGGGAAGTACAGTGGGTCTCGCTACCCTGTTGGAAGGCAGTGGGTAAAAACTGAGAATCTTCGCAGTGGATTGGCTCAGCCTTCCATAAGATGACGGGTGGGTTATGACAACTGTGGGTTTCGTCTTTCTCTCTGAAGAGGACACTCCTTGAAGGCAGGGGCAATGACTGCTTTATGCAGCCCAATATTCCCAGTGGGCTGTGGAAGGCCTGGTATGCAGAAGTCTCCTAAGATGCGGACAGACACAAAGGTTGATCCGCTTGGTGTGTGTGACACTCTCTCCATCAGTGGCCAACGCTTGGGTCTGGAGAAGGGAGAACCCTACAGGCTGAACTTCACCTTTTCGTTCTCCCCACCAGCACAGTATGAGGAAGGGTATCTTAGCAGGATGGAGACAGAACAATGGACTGAGAAAAAAAGATACTTCTCTGGCTGGCCCAGCCTCTGACTCACACATGACCAAAGACTAATCATTTAACCTGCCCTTGCCTTGTTTTTACTGTATGCAAAATAGCCGTAGAACAATACAGGCTCCCACCCTCCCTCCCAGCGGTATTCTGAGAACTGGAAAGATGCTATCTGCGAAGTGATTAGAGCGCCTAAGAACTGGGCTCCCAGCACAGAAGTGGTGTTGTTCCCAGGCTCCGCGACAGCTGCTGTTTTGCAGCATGAAAGGTGATATTGTGAGGCCCTGTTGGCAAGGAGAGGAGGCTGTTGTTGCCTGTTGACACGATGATACAACACTCAGGAGGGCAGGCTCCTCAAAAGATGAATGGTCCCGATTCCATTCATTGACTCCCTCCTCCTCAAATCTTTATTATTCTTGATGGACAGGTGATTCCCATCCGTCCTCTCCCCCACCACCACACACACACACACTTTTTTTTTCCAACTTTCTCCAGCTGCCAGGACATCTGGAGAAAAAAAAAATGGTCCAAGACATGTTTTTTTTTTTTTTTTTTTTTTTTTCCGAATTGAATCAACGAAGCCCGGAGCTTGCTTCTCCTTAAGGAGTCACCCAGTTCACATGAAGCCGTTTCTGATGTATACCACGAGGTTAATGTATACCACGAGGTTGATAAAGGCAAACCGAACCGTGACCATGTTTTATGAATAAACCTACGCTGGACATGAGTATAACAGTTACGGGAGCAACAAGACAGAACCAAAAACTCCTGGTGTCCCGGAGCGCGTGAGCCAGAGAGAGAAACACCAACTCCTCGCTACAGAGCGAGGCAATGGCGCCGACTTAAGCCCCACTTTACGGGGGAGAACAGAAGAGAGAATGCGTAATTGTGGCCGAGGGTTTGGGAAGAGATTTTCACAACAGAGAACACCTAAGCTCGGGGAGGACTAGTTCCACAGGGTGACAACAGAATGGCGCGTGAGTAGTATTTGTTCCTTTTCCTGCCGCTGGGACAAAACACCAAGCGTAAGCTGCTGAAGGAGGGCATGGTTTATTTTGGCGTGTAGTTCTAGGGTGTAGTCCTTCAGGATGAGAAATACACCGGTGGCAGGAGCTTGAGGCAGCGGGTCGCATTACATCCTCTGTGGAGAAGCAGACAGACGTGAACACTAAAGCAGTACTTGACCCTGGCTTATGGGACGCTGCTCCCCAAGTTTGATGGGTCCTCCCCTCTGTTAACCCAATCTAGAAAATCCCTCCTGGACGTGCCGGGAGGTTGATCTCTCCAGTGACTCTAAATCCCGTCAGTCAACACTGTGTATATCCAGAGAAACCAAAACAGAGGGAGGCGGGTGGTGATCGGAGCCCAGGAGCCTGAAGCAATGCGAAGGTATCCTAGGAACAGCTTGCAAAGAGATGCTGCTGTGGCTTCCTAGAATGACAGATACAGCCTTGCGTGGCCAGGAAGGCACAACCTATTCTTTGGCATCTGGGAGATGACTGGGACAAATGTGATAGCCCTCCATCTAAAGATGGATGCTGAGGGCCTGGGCCAGCTTCTGCAAAAATGGCTCTAATGGAATGAGGGTGAGAAGGCAGAGCAGAGTCAACCATCTCTACTGATGAGGATACTGATTCAGAAAGTGGGAGATGATTCCCAAAAGAACCGAAGATAAAATTGCCCTCTTAGGCTACACGCTCAGTCCTTCTGGAGCACTCCAGCAGCAGGATCTATGGCCTGCCTGTCTTTGAACTGAATTGGAAGTTTGTTTGTTTGTTCTTTAATGCATATATGTTTGAATACATGTATACATTCATTCCTAAATATATCCCCTTTAGCCCAAATAATGTTCCTTGCATGTATATTTTCAGGGCTGACCATTTGGGACTGGACAACAGTTGGAGTGCTCTTCCCTGGGGAGGGGCACCCTGAATTGGGAGTTTTAACAACAAAGTCAAAACTTCCTCTGAAGCATAAAACTCCTTTCTTTTCCAACTGAGACATCATTAAGAAACTGTGATCATGGAATAGCTGGGAACCAATGACAGGGATGGAAAGAGATAGAAAAGAATGATGGATCAAATGGAAGGTAGAAGAATTAAAAAAAAAAAGAGGGGGGAAGGGATCAGAAAGACCCTGTGTCAGTCATGGCACCTCACTCGGGGCCTTCTTCAGTTTGAGGCTTAGAAGGAAGATCCTCCATCCCCACTCCTACAGACATACAACCATACATGATAATGGTTTTTTTGGACATGTTGAGAGCAGAGGCCTCTGAAAACAGTATTGCAGTCTCTCTAACCTAGAACTGCCAAGGATGTCTGTTCCTATGCTGTAAATAAAATGTCTTAGAATTAGATAGTACTATACAACCCATTAGTATCGTAAGATTTCCAGGTACACCTGAATCATTCATTCTCCAACTGAATTTATTATATACCTACTGTAAATAAAGCTAATAAAATCCCTTACTTCATGGAATTTGTACTCCCGTAGAGGAGGTGGACACTAGCAACACTTCAACATTTCAAAGACTTAACTTCCAATTCCGCTCTGACAGTGTAGTGTGTAGTATAAGCTCCACGAGAGAGCCGGGCTTCATGCTATCAGTTATCATGGATTTGAAGGCTGGGCAGGAATTTTCCAAGCAAAAAGCTGAAGAAATTATCCTCTAGACAGAGCCAAAGCAATGGGAAGGCTTCTGAGGGGTTTCCTAGCCTGACAGAGAGATCTCAAAGACAGACTTTGCCCTGAATCTTAAAGAGCAAACGGGGAAAGGGAACACAGGTGAGTCTTCGTCTAGCATAGCAAGGGACAAGAATATGAGAAGAAAATCACCTTTGAGTAACAGACTCTGGCAAAAAGATGCTCCTTCTAGTGCCAAAATCTTCTTTCCCTCCTGGGATGGCTCTTGGTGAGATGGCTTACACCTAGAACGAGCAGCCTTGTAGAATGAGATACTTGGGAGAAGGGGATTAGGTTTCTCTTGCTTGCTTTGTAATTTATCTTTCATGGCGGGAAATTCTGGTATGGCTTCTAACTCCCCCCCCCCCCCCCGCCCAAAAAAATCACTGTGACTGTCTCCACATCAGATCCTTATAAGGTAAGCACTGTGGGTTCGAATGCCTCCTTAATTCTGGAAATTAAATTAAGTTTCAAGCACCCCCTCCCTCTCAAATAAACCAGATATAAATAAAAAGTGGTCCTCGATGGCTGTATGTATGGCACCCACATTTGTAGGGGGACATCAGTTCTGTGCACTGAACTCTTTCTCTTCCCATAAGACACAGGTCAAGTGTTATCTTCCCTGTGGGACGTAACATCTTTCCTCAGCAAAGATGTGCTATGTCCCACGATGATCTCTTCCCTCAGGCAGCCACAACATGTCTTATGTTAATTTATCTTAATGAAATGTTGCTTTTCCTGATGTTTATCATAAATGGAAAGAAATGAATGAAGGTAAACATGAAATTTACAACGTAGCTAAACCAGGTGTGGCAGCAAAGGCCTGTCATCCAGGCACTTGGAAGGCTGAACAGGAGGCTGATAAATTCAAGGTGTAGCAAGACTCTGCCCCTAAAAAAGTTACTGCAGTAAAACAAAGCATAAAATAATAAGCTAAAATGTACCTGAGTGAAGATATCGCTCTAAAGTACCCATATGCTATCCTGCTATTCTTATCTGGACCTCATTATGACTTTTTAAAAGCATAAGAATTTGTATCAGGTTTATAGTCTTGCTTCCTTTCTAGAATAGAGGAGGGCAGGGATGGGCAAAGAGTTCTTTGTTCCTAAAGCAGACCTGCCAATGTCTAGATACAAATGGAATCAAACACGAGGCAATGGGCCAGCACTGTGGCTTAGTTGGTCTAGTGGTGATGCTTGATGAAAACTCGGCCCTGGGTTTGGTCTGTAGCACGACATAAAACCAGGTGTGGTAATATACACCCATAATTCCAGAACTGGAGAAACGGAAGCAGGAGAAACAGGAAGTTGAGGCTGGCTTTGGCTGTACAGCAAGTTCAAGGCCAGCCCGGGTTCTATATGACTCTAAACAAAACAACAAAACAAAACATAAAGTATAACCCCGTTTTCCTTCTGACACCTTCTCCTTACGAAGACCAGGACTCATCCCGGGGGAGAGAACCTCTGGGCCGCAGAAACCCCATTACACATGGTCGCGAGAGAAGGAGGTGCCTGGTACTCTAATGTTATTTGAGGCCATTGGTCCATAGGGAGGCCCTAATCTATAGAGGGGCCATAACCAACTGTGCTCCTGGTCTGCTGATGTCAAAGAGGACTCTTAATCTCCCTTTTCACATGCATAAGCAGGCAGACACTGCATGTCCAGGAGTTTGTTCCTAAGCAGCCTGGCTGTCGAAGGTGCTGGGTTTGTATTTTAAAGGCTCCAGTCTAAAGGTCGGAAAACATGAAGGGAAGCCAGCCAGCAGCTGCTGCAGGTAATGGAGCATGCAAAAAGCCCCCGGTACCAGAGAGACAAGTCCCGTCTCTGTGTCTCCACGGTAAGGTGTGGAAAGAGCGGTCTTTTATTTTCACTTCTCTGTTTATTTTAGAAGGCAGCCATGGAGATAAGAACTATCCTTCTAGAAATAATATTGCTGTTGGCCATAGTCTATCGGCAAAAGTTGAGCTTTTGCTCCAGAAAAGGGAGTCAGGGAGAGTTAGGTATTGATTCTCAGAACAACCTCAACAAATTATAGGAAAGATCAGAACAGACCTGGGAGGAGAGGCGGGGCTTGAAAACACTGGAAATTCCCAACTTGCTGATTCCAGTTTGGAGACTTGGCTAATCCAAAAGTTGGGACAATGCTTTTCTAATTTATTGTGACAGCTTGCTGCAGCTATAGGGGATGTCCTTTTCACATATGTCCCTCCATCTAACCTACCAGCATATAGGTATGTGGGTACATAGGTGGATACACACAAACACACACACACACACACACACAAATACAACACATATAAACAAACGTTTGTTCCTTCAATGTCATAACAACTCTGTTATTTCAATTTCACAAAGGCAAAAACTGAGAATAATAAGTGGTTCAGGAAGGCTTCCTAAGAAAACAGTAAGGCCAGAGGTTCCTCAAAAATAAATAGATAAATAAATAAACAAACAAACAAAAAACCCAGCTAAACATAGCTCTGTTATGGAAATAAGCTATATATCTGACAAATGAAGAAGGAAAGAATTCTGGTGTGTTGGGTCTGAGGAAAAAGCTCAGTTAGTGAAAGACTTGCTTTGCAAAAATAAGGACCTAAGTTAGAGAGTCAGTGCCCTTGGGAAAAGGTCAGTGCATAAGCAGCCCAGCAGAAACTCGTGTGTTCTGAACAGACTCTGGCTATCAGACTATTAGAGCAATGGGCTCAAGGAACTTCTCTCAGAAACTCTTCTATCGGGAGTGAGACATAACCTTGAAGAGACAATAATGATTCAATGGTGGGCAGAACCACACCTTGACAGGAAAGTCTTGGATCCCTGGCCTTCTCTCTGTGTGTTAACCTTACCTCAGGACCCCAAAGATGGATAGAAGGGTCCGTCACTGGATCTCTTTGTCTCTCTTCCCAATGTGTCCACATTGAATAAACCATTTTCTGCTTTTTATTACTAACTTGACGTTTTAATTGACTGATGGAGGAAAGGTGGCCCAGACTGGCTTCTTGAAGGACAAACTGTGGACTCTAAATTCAGTAAGTGTGGTAGCACACACTTGTGATCCCAGCCCCGGGAGAGCGAGGACAGGTTGACCCCTGGGAATCAATCTCTAGCCAGCCAGCTCAGTCTAACCGATGAACCCCAAGTCCCAATACAAAATCCTGTCTCCAAAAGACAAGGAAGATGGCTCCTGAGGAATGACACCTGAGCTTGAATTCTGACCTCCACATACACAAACACGTGTGTACTCGCCACACATGAACATGCTAACATAAATAGCCGAAAAGAATTAAGATTTGATATGTGTTCATATATGCAACCCATATGTATATATGGTAATTTTATATATAAAAAGAACAAACAAATACTCTTTTAAGAGAAAATGAATGCAAATGGAGATAACCAAATTAAGTCAATCTCAGACAAACATTATATGTTTTCTCTCATTTGTAACTCCTAGATTTATACAGATACATAAAATCGTGTATGTATATAGGACAGAACCCATCTAGGGAACAAAGGGACTAACAGAAGGAAGGAAAGGTGAGAAGAGGGTAGGGTGTGGCGAGGCACACTCAGCCTTCAATATATGCTTGTGTGAAAATGTCTTTTTGCAACTCAGTACCATGTACAGAATACATATAGTAGGGGGGGAAGTGCTTTGCTTTCTTGACTGGCCATGTTGTCAAAATGCCTCCTAAACATTTATGTTTAAACCCATAGGTTAATGCTATTCCCAGAACTGTCCAGAGAAGCTTCTTTTTGCAGTGGGCAGTAGTCAATGCAGAGAATCATAACTTGTCAAAGTGCTGAGAATAAGTGACTGTGAATTCTCAGCCTTAAATGGGAAATCTATACCAAACCCCCTAAGACTCAAAGAATATCACAAAAGAAGGCACAGAAAGGAGGTAAGAGCTGGAGGAGTGGGAGGAATGCTATGGAGTGCTGTTTTCTGGACATGACAGGGTCATTGTGCCCATGACCTCACAGCAGCTATAGGTACTGTCTTAGCGTCTCTGTTGCTTCAATGAAACACCATGACCAAAAAGTATGTTGTAGAGGAAAAAGGTTTTTTTATTTTCTGTTTTTTGTTTTGTTTTGTTTTGGCTTACACTTCCAAATTGCTGTTCATTTTTGAAGGAAGTAAGGACCAGAACTCAAAAAGGGCAGGAACCTGGAGCAGAGGTGCTTACTGTCTTGTTTCCCATGGCTTGCTCAGCCTGATTTCTTATAGAACCCAGGCCTACCGCCCAGGGATGGCAGGACCCACCATGGCCCCTCCCACATCGATCACTAATTGAGGAAAGCCTTACAGCTGTAGCTCATGGGGGCATTTCCTCAACTAGGCTCCTTCCTCTCGATGACTCTGGCTTGCGTCAAGTTGACACACAAGACCAGCCAGCACAGGCACCAACACAAGCCCTGCATTAGATCAAGCCAATATGTGTACATGTGTGCTGAGGGGACAGAGGGCAACTTCTGAAAGCTCATTCAGCCCTTCCACAACGTGGGTCCCAGGGATTAAACTGAAGCTGTCAGGCTCGACAAAATTCACCCTTATCTACCAAGCCAAGAAAATTTTAGAGATTGTAAATTCATCTCCAGCATTAGGGCACACTCATGGCATGCAACCATGGCTTCACTTTGAAGATGACTAGAAATGATATCTGTATGAAATTCTTGGCTAAGTTTTTTTTTTTTTCATATTGATTTTTATATTCCTTCTAATTGAGTCAACTCACTGTGGAGGTTGGGGGGGAGCTGTAAAAAGTAGGCTAGTAGACCAGGGAAATAATTTTCAAGAGCTTATAAAATTCCCATGGAGAGTTTTAAAAGTGGCCCACCCTATTGGAGCTTGAGTTGTCGCTGAGCCCAGGCTTACAGTGTCAGGCTTTATGCTGCACATACGGCTTGTCTTGCTTTAAGTTTAAGAAGCATGTTATTATTCTTCATGTAATTCTGAAAAACTAGAATTGAGAAGGCCACATTTGGGTCTGAACACAATCCTCTCCACTGAAAAAAAAAAAAAAAAAAAAAAAAAAAAAAAAAAAAAAAAAAAAAAAACAACCCCAAAAAAAAAAAAAAAAAAAAAAAAAAAAAAAAAAAAAAAAAAAAAACCACTAAGTAATGTGCTGGGATCCAGAACACTAATCCGAGTCACTAATCCGAAGCTGGTAGCTCGGCCTTCAGACGAGCATGAACGGTTACCATGTCTTCTAGTGTTCTTTCTGTTACCGTAATAAAACACTGTGGCAAAAGCAAAGTAGGGGAGAGAGGATTTGGCAAACACTACCAGGTCATGGTCTATCGTTGAGAGAAGTCAGGACAGAAACTCAGTAAGAACTTGAAGCAGAAACTATAGAGGAATCCTGCTTGTTGTCTCACTCTTGGGCTCATGCTTAGATAGCTTTCTTATGAAGTCCAGGGCCACCTGCCCAGGGGATGGTGCTGCCCACTGTGGGCTGGGCCTTCTCAGTCAGCTAACAGTCAAGACAATACCCTCCAGTCATCCCTACAGGTCAGTTTGATTTGGGCAGTCCCTTAATTGAGACTCCCTTCTCAGATGTCTCTAGGTTGTGTCAAATGGACAGTTAAAGCTAATTAGGACACTGCTTTAGTTACTTTTCTGCTCCTGTGACAAAATGCCAGGACCAAAACAACTTATAGAAGAAAGACTTTATTCTGCGTTATGACTCTGGAGGGAGAATCCACCATGGCCAGGAAAGCGGAAAAGCATGGTATGAGGCCTGGCTGATCACATTTTTATACACAGACATAAAACAGAGAGAACATGAAGTAGGGCCAGGTAATAAACCTCAAAGCCTGCCCCGAGTGCCATATATACTTCTTCCAGGGAGGCTCCACCTCCTAAAGATGCTATCGCCTTCCCAAACAGCGCCACCTACAGGGAACCAAGTGTTCTAACACACAAGCCTATGAGGGACATTTCTTGTTCAAGCCACAACAAACACTATACTAGAACATTTTTCTGAACTGTTCCTTTTCCCACCAGAGGGCAGATGGAGTGAAGAAGAAGGAGAAGATTAAGGAGGATGGCAATGGATGGTGTGACAAGGATGATGACGAGGCTGTCTGGTAAGATGAGGAATAAGGAGAAAAGGGGAAGAAAAATAAGAGAACAAAGAGGGAGAAGAAATAGAAAATAAAGATAAAAATTGGCCGAGGATGTTTTCTATGGAAGTATGAGCATCTGAGTTGGAATCCCCAGAAAAAGAGAGACGTTTCCATATACACCCCTGTAATCCTAGTCTTGTGGGTTGATGGAGACAGGAGAATTCTGTGGCTTGCTTGCTGCCAGACTAGTTTCAGATTCAGTGAGAGTCCCTGTCTCAAGGGAATAGGGCAGATATTAACGAAAGTACCTGCTTCTTCTGTTCTACTCTTGGTACTGCCAGAAGCAGCTACGAAAAGACAAGAGATACAGGAAGCAAGGGACAACCTAGCTAGCTAGACAGGACATCTCCCCATTGCAGCCTCTTCTCTACACTCAAGGTCTGCCCCTGCCTCTTTCACTCACTTTCCCAACGACAGGAAACTAAGCAAAGTAAAAATGCTTGTCATCCTGAGAGAGATGTTTTGTCCTGCTCCATCAAACTTCCATCTGAAGATGATAACCATCCTGGAAGAAATGAAGAAATTCTAAGAGGACACCCATGCCCTCGTTTGATCTTTTACTCTATAGGAGACAATAAATCCCAAGTAATTGGAATTTCCCTAGTTGTCTCATTCTGGGGAAGATAAAGTCTAGGGCCCTAGTACCAGCCAGTGGAGAAAGCTTGTCTCCTGGAGAGTTTTACACAACTCTGACAACTTGCCAGACCACCTTGTACAAGAACCTGGAGCTGAAACAAGGACGTGTCAGTGATGAGTTTGAACTAGAAGAAGGTGAGGCAATAAACTCTCAAGTCCCATTCTCAGTGGCATACTTCCTCTGGCAAGAATCTACCACCTAAAGGTCCCATAACCTTCCCATACTGGGAACCAAGTATCGAAATAACTGGGTCCCCTAGGAATTCACACTCAGTTCTACCCCCTTCACAGCAGAGCCCTCACAGGCCTCCAGGACAAAGCAACATGGACAGACTCAGTGGGAAGTCTATAAAATGGATGTTCGAACATATCCTGGGCCTGAACATTCCCCCACAGTCCTGTCCTTAAAATGATAGGATCTACCTGGAAAATAAAGATCTTCCCCTCTTTCCTCTCTCTCTTCCAGCTTGCAGCATCACATCTCCCATCCTTTGCTCTGGCTTGGAGTCTACAAAACACCTTTATCTCTTGCAGATCCACCAGGCCTAGGGTCTTCTGATAGGCTTGTTAATGATCCAAGGCTCCAGGCACTCAGGTGGCCACCTGTCTTTATCTGACTCCTTCATAGCCAACAATCACTGATAAGTGAGGCATAAATATTCATCAACAACAAAAAGCCTGTGCGATGACTTAATCTTTAGCTCTCCATTTATGAATGGCATTCTTCTTTATTCTTTCAAAGAGGTGTCAAGAATTTAGGAACCAAACCCCTGTTGGCAGGCAGGCTTCATCCAGGGAGCTTGTTCTGATGATGGTATGCTACTTAAGCCTCTCCTTGTTATTGGAGATTTAAGGTCAGAGCCTGAGCCCTGGAAGCCCCAGCAAGCTAAACTCATCCACTTACTCTTAATAGGCCAATTAAACAGACAAGAATAGTGAAGAGGAAAAAAGTTTTTTTTTTTTCCAATGTAGCCATATTGAGAAAAAAGATGGAAGAGTTCCAGAGACAACACCTTCCCTAAGACCATGTTCAGGACCATGCTATGAGGCTTTGGTTTAAACACAGGGCGTGGAGTAGGCAGCCCTAAGGAGCCTGGTCAAGTGTAATCAAACTCATCATTGATCCATCATTGTCTCAGCTCCAGGCTCTTCTACAAGGTCTGCTTCCTATGTGTGGTTGAAGATGTCAGCCTCCTGCTGCAATGCCTAAGCTCCCATTATGGACTTCCCCTATGGAACCATCTGCCAAAATAAACTCTTCCATTGGTTGTTTCTGGCCGTGGCATTTCATCACAGAAACAGGAAATTAACCAATAAACCATCTTTCTCTCATCATCTCCAAAGAGCGATACTGTAACCCTGTTAAATAGTCAGCAATTCCTATTTACAATGTTATTGTGCAGATATTCTGCACCAAAACCTCTGGGCAATAGGCTTCTTTCTTTACACGCCATCAGATCTCTTTTTCTAAGCTACCGGAGAAAACATGTTCACCTGAACGTCTTCATTCCCTTACAGACATGACTGCCCATCTCTGTGTTGACATCCATGCCCTTCTCTCCCACCCTTCCAAATCCCAGACTAACATCCCCACTAGAGAGACCAGCCCATCCTTGCTCTTTTGCATCTTCGTGCCTCTGTAACTTACAATCTGGACCACACAACCGAGCCATTCATTGCCCTATTTCTTTGTAGTGGTTATTATTTCTTTGTTATTCTTGACTCCTTGGATGAGCGGTGTTGGCTGTCAACTTGACAATGGTATCTAGAATCAGCTAGAAGCCAAACCTTTGGGTACACCTGTGAGGGATTATTTAAATTAGGTTAACCTCTGGGCATGCCTGTGAGAAATTATCCTGATCGGGTTAACTGCGATGAGCAAACTCACCTTGAAGGAGGATGCCACCATTCCCTGGCTTTGGGTCCTGACATCATCAAAGTGAGGAAGCCGAGCTCAGCAGGACCATTCATCCCCTTTGGGCTCCTCAATACAAATGGCAGGCCACCAGCTGCCTCAGGTACGTGACTTCCCTGTTGTAACAGACAATGCTCCCCTGAGCTGTGAGCCCAAATCAGCCCTGTCTCTTAAGTTGCTTTTGTCAGGGTATTTTATCACAGCAAAGGGAAAAGCAACTAAGACACTCCCAACTGTAAGTTACCTGATGGCAGATCTCTGCCTCACACAGCCTCTATATCTGTTACCGTCAAGAAACCTTTTTGCAGACTTTTTTTTTTTAACTTGGACTGCTTTAGGGATCATTAATTTTCCAGGAGCCAACTCTGGAGAGATTCTTCATAACAATGAGTCTTCGCTTAAGCCTTTTTGCTCCACAGAAACTGTGATCACAAACTGTTCTGCCTGACCAACCCCATGTCTAACCATTTCCATCCTGCAGGCTCCCATATCTGGGTCTCATTCTGTGCATGGGGGCTTTCTTTTCCTGTTTCATCATCCTTTGTGCTTGTGTTTTCCTATAGCTGTGGACTGATATAATAATATCCTAAATGGCTTCCTCCTTTCTTTTTTTGTTTTATGTTTGTTTATTTGTTGTTTTGGTTTTTTTGTTTTTGTTTTTTTGGGGGTTTTGGTTTTGTTTGTTTGTTGTTTTGAAACAGGGTTTCTCGGTGTAAACCTGGTTGCCCTGGAACTCAATCTGTAGACTAGGCTGATCTGGAACTCTGAGATCCACCTGCCTCTGTCTCCTGGGTGCTGGAATTAAAGGCATGTGAGGCCACCACCACAACGGACAGCCTCTGCCACCGCCACTGCCACCACCACCAGGCCTTATCTTTCTAAAGCTGTCTGCATGAAAAACCTTTCTACTGCAGTTAATTTTCACTGTATGAAATTGGCAGTGATTCTCCATTCCCGCTGAGACTTAGGTCTTTGCCGGAGATTTTAGCCCTTCCACTCTGCTTACTTCCTATTTACTCAAGCTCATTGTTCCCACTGCCTACAACTATTAGACCCTCCATTTTCCAAATATGTCTCCATGCGTTGGGGGCTTAATGCCTTTGCATATACTGTTCCGTGTGCCTGGAGTGGTTGCCTTCCCTTCACCACGTCCACTGTGGAGCCCTCTCTGCTCTCCCCAGCTCAGCCAACTCTTTCCCAGTGCTACGTTCCTGTAACTTTCAATTCCTGTCTTTTTCTGGGAGCGGGTGATATTTCAACTTTATTGTCTTTATTTATCAATCTGTAGTGTATCTCTGAAACTCATGGGCGAGCCACACATGGCTATTCCAGACAAGCATAGCAAATTGCACAGATTTGGAGAAGCAAAAGTAAACACGTGTTTATTAAAACATGAAAGAATGAAATAAGGCTCTCTCTCTGTCTCTCTCTCTCTGTCTCTCTCTCCCTTTCTCTCTTTCCTCCACCCTCTGTCTCTGTCTTCTGTCTTTCTCTTTCTGTCTCTGTCTCTGTGTGTGTGTGTGTGTGTGTGTGTGTTTCTCTCTCTCTCTTTCTCTTGCAGACCATCCAAATTTTAATTCTAATATTATCTTATGTGGTGGATAAAGGCTACGAGTTCCATCCCCATCTCCTGAGGTGCAGGAGTAGAATCTACCTAAGTCCTAGCATTATCGGGATACTCCTATTCACTCTCGTTGGTGGCCTTGGCTCTCACACCATTTCCCAAACCAAAGCCTGTCTTGAGGATGGGCTTGAATTCAGGAGACTATAACTCAGAGTTGCCAGCCCTGACTATGCTCACCTCAACCTCACCATCCCATGCCAGCTGCCTGGCAGCTCTGTCCATCTATAAGTGGAAAAGGAAGTCTGACTATTTTTATGGGACTGAGGAGGAGGCAAGAGGAAGCACTTCATTTCTATTTCTTCCCTTAGCCTCTAACTTTCTGACCAGAGGTTTCTATTTTCAAAACTTTGTATTATATAAACATAGGAGGCCCCTTCTCAAAAACAGGAGCCACTTCTGGTAACTTCCGGTGTGTCCCTTCTGACATTCTACACAGTCCTAGTAAACATCTTGATCACAAGAAGCTGTGTCTGATTCCAACATACTTGGGGTGGCCAACTTTGGGTCAATATATCCATTCGGCTCTAGGTGCCAAAGATGTTTTCTGTGGTCATTAGTTGAGAATACCCTTAGAGAAAGATGCCATTGTCACTGTTATTGCCATCTTAGGCTACAGAACCAAATACATTTTCATTGAACAAAGCCAAGAATAACTCACAGGGAAGTTTTTATAGATATCCCATCCCAAAATGACTCAAATAATCCAAACAAAAGTGAATTAGGAGCGAGAGAGATGGCTTCATGGTTAGATGCACATCCTGCTGTTACAGAGGACCTGAGTTTGGTTTACCAGAACTGATTTCAGGCAGCTGGTGATCTGTAACTTTAATAAATCTGATATCTCTGACCTACAAGAGCACCAACACATACACACACACACACACACACAGAGACAGAGAGAGAGAGAGAATTACAAATAATCAAATAAACCCTAAAAATTTTAAAGTGACTTAGAAACAACATGATCAATATCTTGATCCTGTGTAGACTACATGCTCTGAACTCACTGTGTATAGCTGATTGAGACCTGCCTCCCCTATTAAGGAGTTGTGGCAGAAGGCAGAGACGCACACAGGTGCAAGCAGCAGTGGGGACTATGTCATTTTCAAATGGTCCAACATAAACATGCCTCTCAGATTGTTACAAAGCTGGACAACGTTCACAGCTCAGCATCCAACAATTGGGTTGGGCCTACACCCTGGAGGTCTGAGATCTGAGATTAGAGAGTTTATCTTAATGCAGTGATGAATCAGAAGAAATTATAAGAAAACAATGATTATTTTTCTTTTCCTCCCTTTGTCCCACATGCCCATATCCCCAGGGAGAGAATTTCTGGACCCAATGTGATAATAATATGGACCAATCCCACTAGATGGTTTGGAACTATTCTAGATCCTAGTATACCAAGAGTGGGAACAGATGGCATGGGACCCAGTCTGTGTTCAAACATTGCATTTGTGAGCAGAAACAAACACTTTGGCCAAATTCCAATTGGTGGATTCAATGAAGAATAGCATCAGCCTCGTACTCTCCACTGTTAGAGCAAAGACAACATGGTGAGATATTTTCGAATCCCTCATCCACCTCTGATATTTCAAGATTCTCACTGTAAGTCCGCATGGAGTTCAACCGATCGGCCTAATTTCTCCCGTTTGGTATGGGTGAACCAAGGGCCAGCGTTACATTGCATCATCTCGGGTACAGTAATAAGTGAATGACATTACACAATGCCTCCTTTTATTAATGGGAGCACTCTTCCAGCAATAATGCAATACCCTTGAGCTCATTCTGGCCTTGGCTGCTAGTGCCCAGCCCAGTTGCATTGTCAGGATCTACAAAACATGATATAGATGTTGGAAGTTGCAGCCGTTGAAGAGGGCAGGCACATCAGAGAATGACACAGGCCAACAGCTCATAGCCTTGTTGATGCTCACAGTAGACTCTCAGTGAGGGCTGAGTGACTAAGAGTGAGTAATGCACGAAGACCGGTATACTTATTGACTGCCTGGAGCAGGAACCTTTGAACTTTACTGTTTTCCTGAAGACCAAGACTCAGTGTGGGTGAGAAGGAAGGAGTTCAAGTTTAGGAGTTCCCAGAAGTCAAGGGCCCTCAAATAGGGGCATTCCATCTCCTAATTACACGGGATGTATTTTCCGTCATTAATCAGATATAAACTCTACCCGAAGAGGTTTGTCACGGGAAAAATCTTGATCCAAATCTATATCCTTAATCCCTAGCTTTGCCTGCTAAGACACTGGTTCCCTTGTGCCGGATGCGGTGGCATTAGAAACTAGTGCTAAGGTATCTGAATGTTTTTCTCCATTGTCTTCCCAGATTCCCAGCATCCCTCCCATGGAAGCACCTGGTCCTGAAAACATTGCTGAAACCACCACTGGCAGAGAGAACCTACTTGTAGCTCTAAAAAGAGAGAACAGCCAATAGCCTTAGACAAAATATTCTTCTTGGAAGATGCAAAAGTCATGTCTCCTTCAACCTAACCTCAGAAGGGACTGAGGTTGTTATTCAACCCTGGCAGTCTCTTACGCATGGGTCTTCGGAAGACATATGTCACAGCCAGGCTGTACTTGGTGCTTCTCTCACATAGACAATTACCCTTCTAATTCATTTTCTCAAGACCCCTCTCTGATCTACCTTACTAGAATTGGCACACTATTGCTTGCTGGAAGCGCCCATTCCTTCCCCTTTAGTTCCTGAGTTCTGGGATAAGAGCCAGGATGAGGCCATGGGACAGAAGAAAACCAACCAACCACACCGGTATCAGGTTTGGGAAAGGAACTTTGATACTAAACCACTTGCTAAATGAAGGGGACTTTGGGGTTAGCATAAGTTACCTGTCCTTTTTACCCTATCAGGCTTCGAACCAGCAGATCCCTAGTGCCAGAGGATAAGCTAGTTAGCATTTAGTTAGTATGACACCCAGCACAGATCCATCCTCTGAGGGCCTGACTGATTTCTCTGTGCTCATTTCCATCTTTTGATGTTCCTCAATTCTTGTCACCTCTGTCTCGCTGTTTTCTTTCCAAGCACATTGAAGGGGTTGATAGACTTCTTGCTGCCAAAGAGAGGGAGAGACATGCAGCCTCAGAAAAGCTCAGAGGACTTTTTCTTTTGAGGAAGCTCAGAGTTGACATCCTCCATGGAGTCAGCCCTTTGTCTACGAGAACTCACATCATTTGCAATTGGAAAGTAGTTATCACTGACATTTTCTGCTCCAAGATCCACGCAGGCCACTTTAAGAGATAGTTCAGGAGCTGGTATGATGACTTAGTGAGTAGAGCCACTTGCCACCAAGCCTGATGACACCTGAGTTCTATAACTATAGAACCCGCTCAGCAAGAGAGAAATGATTCCCGCAATTTTTTCTTGGGCCTCTAAATGAGCACCATGGCACATTCAGGACATGTGTATACACATACACTAAATACATATAAGAATGAAACAAAACAAAACATAATAAAAACAACAAAGAGATACTTTTGAAGACAGGGAGCTATCTGGCTCATTGGGTGAGTTCTTGTCATGTGCCACAAGCCATGAAGCTCGGAGGGCAGAACCTTTGAAATTAAGTCTCAGACATGGAACATAGACTTACCGGATCTGGAGTTTGCCCTGATGGGTTTGTCTTGCACTGGTTCAGTATTTCCTCACTGTGACCCCATTCCTCCCTTTTGGAGTGGTAAAGTATATTCTGTGCCACTGTATGTTGGAAGTGCGTAATTTGATTTTTTTTTTAATTTTTATTTTGCAAGGGGTTACAATTAGAAGGATGCCTCAGGTCTCAGAAAAGATTTGGCCTTTAGACTTCAAAAGTGGTGAGTGCTTCTGAGGATTTTTAAAGTTGAGGTAAGCGCATTTTACACTGTGACATGGCCATGAGCCTTAAGGGGCCAGGGAGTGGACGGTGCTGGTTTGAATGAGAAACGCCCCCCATAGGCCCAGGCATGAACACCTGGTCCCCAGTTGGTGGGGCTGTTCGGAGGTCTTGGGGAAGGGGATGTTCACCATTGCTGGAGAAAGCACATCTCTGGCAACATACACATCCTTAGACTGATCACACCAGTCAAGCTAATTTATCTCGTTGTTTCCTATTTTGATATCTTTTTTAAAGATTTATTTGTGTGTGTGTGTTTCCTTTACTGCTGTTCTAACTTACTTTCTTTAGTGTTTTGTTGTTGTTGCGTTGTTTTGTTTTGTTTTGCCATTGTCCATGCGCACCCTGCACATACGTAGTACTCACTCACAAAGTCTAGGCGAGAGTGTCTGATCTCCTGGAACTGGAGTTACAGATGTCAGTGAGCCAGGATGCAGGAACTGGGACCTGAACCTGAATCCTCAGCAAGAGCAACACCCTCTGTCTTTTAAATGTGACTTGCAAAGTCTCAGCTCTGTGAGCATGGATAAGAATGTTTCTACTTAACTGATGCTCCGGGCCAATGGTAGACGTAAGCGTAAGTCAGGAAGGAGCATCCTGTCTCCATGGAATCCCGTGCTACCTGATCTACCTGTTTCCCACCCAACCTCTGCCCCCACAGGCAGTCAGAGCCTTCTTTGTCTAATGAACATAGAGGCGCTGGTGCTTACTTGGAGAACCGCTGGGGGAGCTTTCCCAGATTTCCCCGGATGCCTATCCTGGGCGGTATGCGGACTCTAAGGAAGAGTCCACTGGAGTTTCTCAGTTTTGTAGAGTTTCTCAGCAGCTGCTTGTTTGGCGTCGACTGCGCAGTTAGCATGGAGGAACCAGAGAGAAGGGCCCTGGTGGAACAAGCGGCAAAGACTTGTTAGGTGCAGGCAATTTGCATTTCATCTCAAAAGTAGTTTACCAAGATGCAGGGGAGAGTGTCTGGAAGGTGCAGGACGTTAGTCTCCTCCCGTCTTAAGATGATGTTCAATAAGTGCATCAGTGGATTAAAAAAAAAACAAAAAAAAACAAAAAAAAACCATTGCTAATCCCTGGAAGAACAATGGTCTTTAAACTTTTAACTGCAGAACTTTTCCTTCCCACTTCACATGGAAAAGCACTCCTTTCACTGGCGATAGCAGCCGTGAAGTCCTCTGTATTGTCCATGGGTTATCTTCCTCTTTCTTCGTGGAGGACCCTTGGGACTCAGAAAATTCCAGGACATGCTTAGAAAACACTGGCTTAAAAATCAGGCATCTCAGGGAGCTAGAGAAACACCTCAGCAGCTAAGAGGGCATAGTTTTCTTGCGGAAGACTGGGACATGGTCCCTCGCACCCACCTCAGGTGGCTCCCAACGGCCTATGACTCCGGCCTGGGAGGCTCTCATGCCCTCTCTAGCCTCCAAAGGCACTCACGTTTGCACGTGCACACACACATACACAGATACACGCACACTTTAAAAATAATAAAGCTAGATTGTTTCATTATTTTATTTGTATGTGTGTTTTATTAAGTGTGGGGGGAGGAGAAGGGAGGGAAAAGAGAAAGTTGATGGCTGCAGAGACACACACTGAGAAAAGGAGGAGGAGGGCAAGTTTTTCTTTTCGAGGGTATTTTCCATGCTGCAGTGGAAAGCCATGAACATGCAGGCAGCACTAACTAAACTGAGTTATTATAAGCAAGCAAACAAACAAACAAAAAAAAAAAACTGACACAAATGACGTTTGGAGGGGGCTGTATTGGAGAAAGTCTAGGGAGAGTTAGAAGAGGAAAAGGGAGGGAAATCAAAGCACACCGTACATAGGATGAAAGTCTCACAGCATAGATAGAAAATACACCTTTTAAAATTAATTTACTGAATTCAACTGAAACGATAAGGATAGGGGAGAAACCATAAAGGGTTCACTTTAAGGTGTGTGTGTGTGTGTGTGTGTGTGTGTGTGTGTGTGTGTGTGTTTATAGTGTGCACGTGAATATTTGGAGTCCTCTACCATCATCGGCCTTGTTCTTTTGAGGCAGGGCCTCTCACTGTACTTGGAGCTCGCAAATTTGGATGAAAAATCCCAGCGGCACTCACTCCCATCTCCAAACCCCCTACATGCCAAGAGCATACACACACGGCTATGCTGGGCTGCCCTGGGGATTCGAACTCCGGTCCTCAGGCTTGCGTAGCAAGTGCTTCTAGCTCCCGAGCCATCTCTCCATTTCCAGGGAGGTTCCAAATGGACAGAATACCTGTCAAGTGAGTTTCGGCTGAAAGACCCCGTCCTCCATTAGGGAAACCTAACTCCTGCTGACATGGAGAAAGAGGGGCACACACACATTATGAAATATGAGGAATCCTGGGACTCACTGACCACCTCAGTGATTATGAACACTGCGAACTATTCTAAACAGCAGATTTTTCACCGTTCTTCATTAAGATCTGATTACCTGGCCCATTAGCATTTGGCTCTTTTATTCTGATGACTGTGGAATGCTGTCGATGTAACCATTAGTGGGGAAGGCAGGTTGACGTGGTTCTCTTGATTAACTCATCAATAATCATTTGGAATAATCTTTCTTCGTTGCGGCAGTGGATCGTCCACATGCCCTGTAATAACCGTGTACCGCGAGGCGCGGGAAATTAGCATAAGCACTGTCGACCCTGGAGAGAGCGTTTCCGCTTTGAACACCACTGAAAGGTATCGCGGATGCACTTGACGGCTCTATCAAACTCCCCGACATGCTGTTCCGCAAGCACTCGTTCACGTCCATGGTCCACGCTTACAAATCAGAGCAGGCAGGAACGGGACGGTATTCCTAAACCTGCCTTCTTGCCGCTGTAGTTTTGATACGAGAAAAACACAGCAGCAGCTCTGTGTACATTACAAACCGCATAAATGTACCCCACTCTTCAGACAATGGGGGGGAATAAGGTAGCACTTTCCTGTTCCCCTAACTGGGAAGCTACTGCCAAGTGATGGCTGCCGGGCAGTTCTGTTTCCCTTGAGGAGGTATCCTGAGGAGCTGGCTCTGCTCCAGAAGAAGGTCCCACACCCACGCCCACTCCAGCAGCGCTAAAAGGACTCGGTGCTTTTAAAAGCAACAAAAAAGAATGAAACTGGGAAGGAAAGTGTAGGGAGATAGGAGAGGAATTGAAGGAGAAGGAATGGGAGGGGTTGACCAAAACATTATTGTATGCATTATGAAATTCTGAATAATAAAATGATGGGGTTGGGATTGTCAGTGTTTGGAATTTGATTCTCAGACAATGCTAGGACAACATAAAAATGGAGAACTTTGATCCTTGAAGGGCTTTTGGGGACCAGCTGATTTAATTCACATTATAGAACTGGAAGACTTTGTACTTTCAGACACACAAAGCCTTGTATCCGGTAAGCAACCGGACCACTTATCCAGATCTGCCAAAAAAGCCCCCACATTTCTCTGTACAAGACATCACAGAAGCAAAGAGAGTACAGGAAAGGTGACTGGGGGAGACAGAAACTTCCAGATTTTTCTTTCCCTGAACTGTAGGCAGTAACAATCTCTCCTTTGTCATGCTCGGGAACCGCTTGATCCCCATTGGTCTACGTTCTCTTTAGGGACTGGGACAATGAATCCAGCCAGCTTTGGTCTTAGCCCATCAAGATTTATGGGTCCAGATCAACACTGACTGGCAAAGTGCACCTGCTTCCTGGTTGTCTTCTTAGTCAGAGTTTACCTCAGTTGGTTGAAATAAATGGTTCCCAAAGCACCAGTTCGGATCCTGCATTGACAGGCTAAGTTCTGGGATCAGACTAAAGCCCTGAGCACCAAGTGGCCATTTCACCAATAAATGCCCCACTTTACAGCAGCAAGCAGTGAGTGTAAGTGATTGACAGGAAGCATGACATCCCATAGCCATTGGCACTGATTCAGAGGATTTTATTTAAAGCTAAAATCACGGTCCTAGTGCTTTTCCCAACAGAAATATAATGTGAGCTACACATATGACTTAAAATTTCTGGTTTTCACATTCTAAACGTTTCAAAAAGAAGGAGGTGAAATTAACTTTAATATATTTCATTTGGCTTAATATGTCCAAAATATAATTTCAACACATAATCAGCATCTTTAAAATTACAGATTACTTTGCATTCCCAATTAAAAGTTAATTTAAAAATTACCATGATAATTTATACCCTTTTAACTATAATCCTCAAAATCTAGCATGGATTTTATAGAGATACCCCAATTTATATGCTCAGAATTATTCTCTCTGACTTAAATTTCATAAAACTTATAGTTAAAAATAAACCTCTGGGAACTGAAGAAGTGGCTGAGGGGGTTAAGTGTTTGTTGAGCAAGTGTGAGGACTCGAGTTCAAATCCCCCCCACGAAATTCCTAGAACTGGGTACAGCATCATGCTTTGGGAACCCCAGGCTCTTACTGCAAGATAGAGGTGAGACAGGAGAATCCACAGAAACCCATGGAGCAGGTAGCTTGATGTACAGCAAACAACCGAGAGACTCTGCCTCAAATAGGGTGGCACCTAATGCTGTCCTCTGACCTCTACATATATGGCATGGCATGCACAGACCCACACACATGAACCTGTGCACACACACATATCACACACATACAAGCACATGAAAAGAGTAGACTCTTATGCCCATGCTATTTCAAACACACGCAGTTTTCTCATACTGAATTATATAAGCCTTAAATATTTTCACCCACCTTCACTATGAAGTTCTTTATAAAACAAAATCTGCTTTGGCTCTTAAAGTAAAGCATTGTCAATTTCAAAACTACTTTTCACTTCTCTGTTTATTCAAGATCATTAACACCAAATTTTAAGGTATTAATGAAGTGAAACACAATGCTAAATGAAACAACATGAGCATACTTTAAGTTTTTCCTTGTATTTTGGCGGCCAGTTTTCATGAAAACATTCGGTATATTTATCTGTACTATAAAAATATATAAAATCATTGTTTTGCATTATCTAAGCTTCAGTTTCAATATAGATTGTCCTACCTATCTGTCTAAGTCACAAATAAGCTATTTCCAGGAGCTTCGAATTTAGCTCATTTATATGCAGTGTGATGTCATCAAGGAACTGCAAATTTCACTTTCATATGTGTCTCTGATAATTGAATATGTGACATGCATTCTTTTTGTTCTCGGGAAAAAATCAGAGTTAACAGTACAGAGTACAGTAAATCTGCTAAACTCAACCCCAACTTGGCCAATGAGCATTGGCAAAGGACACACCATCGGTAAATTCACTGTCCTCAGTTTCTTCCAATAGTTCTGTAAATTGCCTCTGACTCACAGCATTAGCACAAACACCTTCAACACAAATGCTATTGCAGAGTATGCACCAGCAAACTGAGTAAAAATATTTTCAATACATATCATGTATGGGAGACAGTGACATTTACGTCTAAGTCCCAATAAATTAAAATCTCAACTTGGAACCATGGTACCACGCATTTTAATGAAATTCAACCTGGGTCTTTGAAAAACATAAAAGATGCAAAAATGCACACCATGGTTTTAACTTTAAGCCATAAATCTACAATATTTCTTTATAAATATGTAAGTCATTTGAGAAAAATACAAGTAATTTTTAAAGGTTTATTTACATATGTGTGTGAGTCTGTGTATGTGCCTGTGCACGTAGGTGCCTTCAGAAGCTAGAAGAGGGAGGTGGACCCCCTGGAGCTAGAGTTACAGGAGACTGTGAGCCTCCCAATGTGGGTGCTGAATACTGAGTCTGCTTCTCTGAAAGCGCGGCAAGCAGTCTTAAATGCTGAGCCCTCTCTCCTGCCCCTAAAGTATTAATCTGAAAGTGTCTCCTATGGACGCAAGGTGTATAAAGTTTAAAAAAAGTTCTTAAGTGTTGGAGCTTCAAGGATTGAATCAATGCTTTGTCTTCTGGATTATGGAAAATTCATGTTTGGGCAATTTTTGACAAATCAATTTGTTGCAATTCTTCAATTATGAACTTTCAGTTATGATTCCTGTAACTAAAATAAAACTCTCTTCTACCATCTATTTGAATGGGATATGAGTGTGCATAAGAAAACAAGCAGCTTTATAACAAGACAGAGTTGTAGCTGCTCAGCTCTTCTCTAAAATCGCTTAAAATATTTTTATCATTTATCCATGCGTGGTGGTGCTTACTTGTGAGCCCAGCTCCTAAGTGGCAGAGGAGTGTGGTCATTAATTTAGGACCAACTGGAGAACGTATCTTTAAAAAAATTTAAAGAACAGCAATGACAAAACTCATGCAAAAAAAATAACAAAAGATTTTATTGAACATTTAATTGTATCTTCAGGTGACTCTCCATCAGTGTTTTGGTTTTATTGGTTTGGTTTTGTTTTTGAATTTTGCTTTTTACTGTTAGAAATATTTTAGGGGTGAGAGAGATGACTCATCAGTTAAAAGCAGTGGCTGCTCTTGCAGAGGACCCCAGTTCAATTCCAGGCACCCACAGGGTGGCTCCCAGCTAACTGTAACTCCAGTCCCAGGGATCCAATGCTTTATTCTGACCTCCAAGGGCACCAAACACACATGTGGTGCCCAGACACTCATGCAGACAAAACATCCATACCCAAGAAATGAGAAAATTGTTTTTTTAAAGAATTCTTTTAAATTGTATGTGGTGGCTCCTCTCTGTATGTAATCCCAGCAATCTGGAGTCTGAAGTAAAAAGATTGCCATAGGTCCCAGCCCAGCTTGGGCCACTTTATAAGACATCAAGAAAAGAAAAGGAGTAAAATGGGGAAAAAACTTAAAATTTTCTCACACAGTACAGGTTGGTTTTGTGTCAGCTTGACAAGAGCTAGAGTCATCAAAGAGGAAAGAACCTCGGTTGAGGAAATGCCTCCATGAGATCCAGCTGCAAGGCATTTATTTTCTCAACCAGTGGTCAATGGGGAAGGGTCCAGCCATGGTGGATGGTTCCATCCCTGGGCTGGGGGTCCTGGGTTCTATAAGAAAGCAGGCTGAGAAAGCCATGGGAAGCAAGACCGTAAACAACACCCTTCGGTGGCCTCTGCATCAGCTTCTACCTCAAGGATCCTGTCCTGACCTCCTTTGGTGATGAACAGTGCTGTGGAAGTGTAAGCTGAATAAACCCTCTCCTCCCCAACTTGCTTTGTGTCACAGTGTTTCACTGTAGCAGTAGAAACCCTAACACACACACATACCAAAAAAAGAAAAAAAAGCAAACTATTATTGCCATTCACTGTAAAATCGCAGCATGGTTTCCCCATCTATCTTCTTTTCCCTGTCGTATTAATTCTAGACATTCATTTATGTTTTTGTCAGTAGGATTTGTCCAGACTCTTGGCAAGTGTACTTTGTGACAGGAGATTTTCTTCTGTCTATTTCCCAATACTTTGTGCCTTTTCTGAACTCATTTTGTCCAGTCAAAGCTAAAAGGGAGGGGGGGGTGTGAAAGTCAGATATGGTAGTACAGTCCTTATTTCCAGCCCTGGAGAAGGCTGAGGTAGGAGGATTGAGTGAGTTATGCAGATAATTCCAGGATAGCCTCAGCTACCTAAAAGACCCTGTCTGGAAATAAACAAACAAATAGAATCAAAGCCCAAAGACATTATGTAAAGTAGCTGAGTACTCAGAACTCTTCTGAGGTGCCTGCTCTTCTTCTGTTGTGGCATCAGCCTTGGAGAAGCACCTTCTTGCTGAGCACTGGAGTGCCAAGTGTCAGCCAAGCTGTCTGTCTCGTGGGAAGGTCTTTTTCTGTTTGTCTTCTTTTGCTTGTCTTTTGGGAGACAGAGTCTTGCTTGGTAGACCGGAACTCAGTATTAAGCAAAAGTATTACAACCTCAAAGTTGTAGCAATCCTCCTGCCTCTGCCTCCCAAGGACTGAGGTTACACACATTTGCCACCTTGGCCAGCTCAGGCCTGAATCCTTCCTTCCCTGTCCCTCAGGACTAGTGACTGCAATGGATTTCTTAGCCAAAGAAGGGGCCCTCTGTGAAGAAAAGAAGAGTCACGTGGTTTGAGACCATGAAGCCAGCCCTCAGGAGGTCCCAGGCCAGTCAAGAATGACAAAGAACACATGTGTGACCTTTAAAAAAAAACTTTCCTGTGAAGAGATAGAAAATACAGGAGAGGAGACTGGATTCTCAAATGCTGGGGAGACGAGATAAAGGCACGTCGGATCTGTACCAAGAGCTTGAAGTAGGCCTTATGTTTGTGTAGTTTTTAATAGAGAGAGTATTCAGGAAACCAAAGGAAATGCGTCCTGAGTTCTCTCCCTCCTGGTGGTGACTGTCTCAGATAAGCAATTTTGCCGAGTAAAACCCCCTGACTGCCTCTGTTAACAGAAGTATTCACAGAGAGGGTTTGTGTATTTGGCTGTCAGATTACCACCAGTTTTGTTATTGGGTTGTTAATTAGTTAATTAGTCACCATACTGGTTCTGAGGTCACAGAATCCAGCTGGGAAATCCATTGTCAGAGATGAGGGTGGTTGAGAGCATGGAAAACTAGTCCATAGGGAGTTTGGGATGGATCAGAGAAAAAAGGAAAGATGGTCCACGACCTGGAGTAGGGGGAAGAGGCAAGAAGCCAACAATGCCTGCTGAGAGCCCTGAAGAACAAGGCAGGAAGGGCAAAGCATGCCCCAGCCTGTTATGAGGCATCTAGAGTTCACAGGGCCACCGGTTCTCCACCCCAATTAAAGGCTTTCTACTGCCTGACTTGCCCTTGCGGTTTCCCCAGACAGAAGTGGCTTTGTTATGGGGGAGCATGGGGGCCCGGAAGCAGCTGTGAGTGTGTGGACTTCCGGGTGGCAGCCTTTCTCCTCTGAACGCCTTCCGTCCGCAGCCTTTTATCTCCCGTGTTTCATCTGGGGCTCCCTGAGTATATTCCGTAATTCGCTTTGTCAACTGCTGCCCCCCAGGAACCGTTCTCTCTTGACCTCTCCCTCTTCGATCTCCTTTTTTGTTCCGTCCAAAACATAATTTTAACTTAATGTTTTTAGCCTACAAGTTCATCAGGGCTCAAGAGCCAAATGACCTAAAATGCTTAGCACTAAAAAGAACAGTTCCTGCCTCGCCTTCCACCCACCCAGGCACAACCATTTCTACTCCGAAGGACTTTTTCCCCCCTCTGATTCAGGCTAAACCCTCACATAATTGAAATAGGACATGATAACCTCTTGATTTGCCAATTTTAGACGTTACACATGGACCGTCCTCTTAAAATTTTAAATTAACACACAATCATTGTAGATTTGTAAGATGATCTTTCAGTACATGAAAGACAGGTGAAGTCCAAGGTAACAGCGTGCCTATGACCTTCCCTCTCCTCGCTTCGCCCAACCTGCTAAGTTTCCAGAAACTAACAGTCTATGCGTACGTCTATGCAGTCAGTCGGTATCTCTGATGTCACATGAATGAGACCACAGGGGACTCGCATCTCTGTGCCCAGCTTGCTTCATTCAGTGTGCTAGCTGCCCCATCTGTGTTGCTCCTGCCTTCTGATGGCCCATAAAGATGTTGACTTGTTCAGACATCTTTCACCAATCAGCTATTCACATCATCATGTTAGTATGTTTTGAGTGTTTTTGTTACTTGGGTGTGCTAGGCCTAGTATACAAATGAATTATATTCTTGCTTGACTTTTTTTTTTTTCTTTCCTGGAGTAAATAATAACTTTTCCCCATTTTTTTTTTAAGTTTAAAAATATAAACTGTTTCATAGGTTTGTGGGCAAGGGCCATGCTGGCTTCCCTTTATCCCTTTATCCTTTCAGGACACATACAGCTAAAGTCAGCACTTCCTGGCAGAAGTTTGAGGGCTGGGTCCCTTTCATTCAGAACCCCAGAAAACTACAGAGACAAAATCAGCCCAGATACAGGACCAACGCTGAGCCCTGCACTTAACCGCTGCTGTAATTTCCCCAGTTGGCTCCATCTTCCATGATCTTGTGTGTTACCCAGCCAGGGCCCTCACCCAAAGCTTGTTAGGTCATATTTTACTCACAATTCTAAGAAATGCAGTTGTCTTTCGGCTTCTGGCTAGAAATAACAGCAAACGATAAGGAAGGTGTTACTACTGACAAACGCAAGAGGGTTGAATAATAGTTCTTCTTTGTTGATTGTTGCTGATGTTTTGAGACATGGTCCATCTAGCTTGGGCTGATCTACAAATCAGGATTCTCCTGCCTCCTCCTCCCAAGTGCTGAGAGTTTCAGCATGCACCACCATGGCCAACTTGCAATAAATCACTCTTATGCCAGATAAAGGAGGAAGATCAAATTCCATTAAGGTCTTAACTCTGGAATATGGAAGCTCTCTGGTCTGGGAGAGCCCTTATTTCTTTCAGAATGTGCTTTTCAGGAACTTTACCAGAAAGCTTATGAAAAATAAACTTGAGTCAAAGCAAGGGGATTTGTCTTACCCTGCTTCAGCAACTCCTGCCACGCAACTCAGTGAGAAACGTTTCTCCAGGGCTTTATTTTCTTCCAGACTTTCTTGTAACACATCGGAGTACCTCGAACTCCAGCACTCTGTGAGGTAGTCAGAACAAACTTCCTAACGGTTAAGGATGATCTGATGGTTGTGTTTTATTCAAACAAACAAAGAAACAAACAAACAAAACTGGATATAGAAAGGGAGACAGTTCCATTGACCTGAGAGTTACAGCCTCTTCGGTACTTGAACACTCAGTGGTCAGTTTTCATCTGAGAAATGTCATCTGGAGTCATGTGCCCAAAAAAACTTCTGTATGCTTTTATTCTTCTTGTTCATGTAAAGAAAAATGTGCACATGATTGTTTAAGTCATGTTCTTTCCTATCTAGACCAGCGTTTCTCAACCTTCCTAACCCTGTGACCCTTTAATACAGTTCCTCATGTTGTGGTGACCCCCAACCATAAAATTATTTTCACTACTACTTCATAATTGTAATTTTGCTAGTGTTATGAGTCATAATGTAAATATCCTTGCTTTCCAATGGTCTTAGGCAAACCCTAAGGTTCGTTCTACAACCCCCAAGGGGCCGTGACCCACAGGTTGAGAACCACTGGTCTAGACCGAATCCATGGTTTGCCCCCACTGCCTGGTGCTTTATCACACACTTAGTCATAAGCCACTGCAATGCTGCTGAACGGCGCTCCTTTTTCACTGCGGTCACTGCCGTGTTTACATTTTACACACCCTGAGACGGGTCCGTGTGGTGATTTAGACTGGCACTTGTGTGTCTAGGAGGACGTCCCTTAAGGGATTTAAAGAAAGAGCGAGTTCCAGGCTGAATGTCGCTTCAGCAGAATATAAAGGAGAAGGTGAGTTGAGTGTCAGCGCCCCTCTCTCTCGGCTTCCTCGCTGCAGAGGCAGTGTGTGAGCTGCCTGCCGCACACTGCCTCTGTCACAACCTCCCCATCACAATGGACTCTGCCCTCAAACTGTGAGCCACATCGGGAGGCCAAGGTGGGAAGATCTCTGTGTGCCAGCCTGTGTGCCAGCCTGTGTGCCAGCCTGGTCTACAGAGTGAGTCCCAGGCCAGCCAGGAACTGTCTACTACATAGAGAGACCCTGTCTCAGATAGATGGATGGATAGATAGATAGATAGATAGATAGATAGATAGATAGATAGATAGATAGACAGATATAGATAGATAGATAGATAGATAGATAGATAGATAGATAGATAGATAGATAGATATAGATAGAAAATTAGATAAATAGATAAATTAAATAATTTTGTCACTAACAGAGCATTCTTTCTTTCTTTTGTGGTTTATCTTTTAGTTGAAAGCTGATTTGATTTTTTTTCATACAATATATTCTGATTACGGTTTCCCCTCCCACAACTCCTCCTAGACCCTCCCCAACTCTCTACTCACAGAAATCTACACCTTTTCTTTCTCTCCCTAATAAGAAGCATCCACAGTGTCTGGCGTCATATTTTTTATTTGATTATTATATAGTGTAAATTCCAGCTGTAAGCCATTTTAAACCAATATTTGAGCAAAGTGGAGTATAAAATAATTAACATTTCCAACAGGTCAGCTGCTACAGCCACTAGAAACTTCTAACAATTCTAATAATAACCTGATGTTATTTAGATTAAAATATTGTGACAAAAAGAGGTTGTTTTTTTTTCTTGGATGTTTACTCCATTTCTATAAAGATAGCTGACACACATAAAGAATACGTGTGTGTGTGTGTGTGTGTGTGTGTGTGTGTGTGTGTGTGTGTGTTCCAAACACCTCATTCCCACTAAACCTTGAACTGTCCTCTAATATGAAACTTATCACAGAGATGAAATGCAATGGAAACTGGGTGATTCAATCAGGAATTTGTCCAGGACTAATAGATTTGGCTATGTGGAACACAATACTTAGCAAATAATGGATTAAAAAGTAAAATTTTCTCTGTGTCTTACAGAACTAAATGTACTAGATGTCATCTCTGCACCGGCCCAGAAAACCCAGCGCCATCAGCCCTCTCCAGTTCCTCATTTTTCTTCATACACTCCTGTGCTTGTGGTCTAATGGCCCAAAACAGCGGCACATCTGCAACTTAGGAAGGAAGAAAGGGAAGGGCAGTTATTTAAAAAAAAAAAAAAAGTCTGCTGGTTGGGTGTGTCTCCTTTAAGGATAAAACAATAGCATTTTCTAGTTGTCTCAATGAGGCCCTCCACTTCTTTGGGTCACTCTTACTTCTTTGATTTTGTGTGTAGTTTAGAAACATTACCACCCAGAATATGACCAGTCCAAATCAGGAGAGAAGAGGAAAATTTAGCTCACAATGCCTGGTCACGGTCCATCACTTTGGAGAAATCACTGCAGTGGGCTCTTCCGATAGCTGGTCACACTGTATCCACAAGAACAGAGAGAAATGAGTGTGTGCCTGCCTGCTTGCTTCCTTCTGTGCAGCTTGATTCCTTGATTACACAGTTGAGGGCCTCCAGCCTAGGGAGCAGTGCCACCCACAGTAGGCTAGGCCTTCTCAAACCGATTAATCCTAAGATTAACTAATTCATTAATTAATTTAATTAAGCTGCTAATTAAATTATTAATCAGTTGATGGTTAATTTAGTTAATAGTTGGTTTAGTTAATGATTAATTAAAGTGATTCTTACAGTGATTCTAACTAGGCCAGTTGTTCGCAGACATTCTCACAAGCCAACACATTGTATGCAATGTCTAAGTGAAACTCTCTTCCCAGGTGATTCTGGGTTGTGCCAGGCTGACAATTAAAGGTGACCATCGAATTGTGTTATTAACGAAAACCAGTACATCAGGGAAATTAGAAGAAAATTAGCCTTGATAGGCATGACAGACAGGATCCTGTTTTATATTTCATTCAAACATTGCCTTAGTGTAAAAAGGCTTTAGGTCTCTGTCACACTTTCAGTCTTGTTGTGAGGACTCTGTGTGTGGTGAGATATCACCAGATTCTTCACTGTGTTTCTGACAGGAATGTTGAAAATTCTATTATTCACAAAGGCTCAGAATTTATGAGCATATCTGAGCCCCCTTACACACAGAGTCAAAAATAATTAAAAGCTGTATCAAGTGGTTGAGAATCAAATAAGTAAAGAATATTTAGTGATAATCAGGATTATTTTTTAAGGAACGTGATACTACAGGGACTTAAGGAAGAATAAATAAGCAACATAATAAAATATTTGCAGTCATTTTTTATCCTATGCAAGGGAATTGTTTTCCCAGCAAGATGTGAATATCTGTTACACATATATTAAATATAATTCTTGTAATTGCAAAAGGGAGGGAACCTCCTAACCCTCTGTGGCTAAATTAAACCCATCCCCTCCACTAAAGCCATCATTTAGCAGGCAGAGAGGCTGTAACTCTCAGAACTGGAATCTGGGAAGGGTCTGGAGAAGTCACTGTACTGTTACCATGTGCGAGTAAGACTGTCCAATAATACAGAAAACACATTAATAGGAACATGCAAAAACCAAATAGCATATTTAAAATGGTAAGAACTGAACAACTAAAAGTCTTGCAGAAAAATGACTGCATTTCATGCCTCGGCTTAGCATCTTACGTGTTAAGGAGAACTCGATGTGTCTGCTTTCTGTGAAGTAAGCACCAGTTTTGTACTTTTACACCCGCTGCCGCTCCTCAGCGTTGTGGGAATCTCTCCATTCTGCAAGCTCAACCACAAAGCCTTCTCTGAAACCCTCCATCTAGACAGCTTTCCCCATAATCTGCCTGGGTTCACCATATTGTCTTATGGTGACATTGTATCTTTGTTTCATTTACATTGCCGTGATAAAATACATGACAAAAAGCAACTTAAGGATTAAGGGTGTGTTTTCACTTAGAGTCCGTCATGATGGAGAAAGCATGGCAGCCGGAATCTGAGGCCAGCCCATCCTGTCGCAGTAGCAATCCTGACGAATACTGGAAATAAGAAGGGGCAAGGCTATACAGTCCCAAAGCTTGTCCCCAGTGATGTCCTTCCTTCAGCTGGGCCCCACCTTCTGCCTTCCCAAACAATGGCACCAGCTCAAGACCAACTGTTCAAAGAGATGGGCCTGGGGAGACATTTCACATTCAAGACAGGCGTCTAGTCATTCTTAAATGAGCCAGGAACCATGGGCCGCATGGCCACCCTTCTCATTTTACCCAGAAGTGTCCAATGTCCATGAAGGTTATGTTCCCATCACTTCTGCAAGGTCAAAATCAAGAAGGGCAGCCTTGGCTGTTTTCTAAACCTTATTTACATTTCAACATGCGTCCAAACACCAGCCACACACAGGAAAGCTACTTTCCTAGTGTTCTCATGATGGCCACTTTTCCAGAAAAAGAACAACCCATTCATATTATCCATAATATAAATCATTTTCTGTTCTCAAATGTTCCTGTAGCTATCGCAGATGCAAAATAGATAAACACAGACAAGGCTTCACATTTTTTCATTATCTGTTTGTGAGTCTGTCTTCTCTCTGTAATCACATGGTAGAGACGGGAATTCACCTCTTCCCACCTGCTGCTACCTCACTCACCAGGTCAATGACTGCGCCCCATGCAGTAGGCTCAGTAAATACAGGAGAGATACTGGCTCCAGGTTGATGAAATCCAAGGGGTGACACCCGGAGTTGACCTCAGGCCTCTACATGTGTGAGCATAGGAGACACATAGCCTAGCCTATAAAGTTCTGATAATCTTTCAGGAAGAATGCTATTGAAAGTGTTCTGGAAGTTTGTAAAGGCGGGAAAAGACACAGAGCAGGGCTGAGGGAGCCATGACGAGTAATGAGAGCCTGTGGTTACCTGAAGTGACAGATAGAGACAGGTAAGCTATCCAGCTCTCTGGTTTGGTACCCCTGTGCAAACGTACACAGTCATAATTATGTCCTAGAGTTCCCTTTAAAGGAGCTGCTGCATGGGGCTGGATGGCTCAGTGGTTAAGAGCTGATACTACTGTTCCAGGGGACCTGAGTTCAGACCCCAACATCCAGGTCAGGTAGCTCACAATTGCTTGAACTGCTAGCTCCAAGGGGCCCGATACAGCTGGCCTCCGTGAACACCTGTACGCATGCACACATACCTGCCCATGCACACATAACTGAAAATGAAATAAACCTGTTTTTAAAAGCCATTTATTCTAGTTAGTGGGTTTTTTTCCACATTTAGTTCATAAAAGAATTCGCATCTTTGAAGGGCAAGTAATGGCCATCTTCAAAGATAAACTTCAGTCCTGTTTTCTTCAACTTCTTTAGAATATGGGATTCCCTTAGCCAGGTGCTTAGCTACGAAACACATCTGCCTGTTCTAAACTAATAATCTGATGCTCATGCATTCATTTTTCGCTATGGCCCACGGTTATTTTCCCATCCACCAAATTATCTGTATACAGCAAGAGTGGACTGCTGCTAGCTGGTTCAAGAAGCTTGGCTCGGGTAGAGAAGGCTAGGGACACTAATGAATGTGGTGGAGTCCTTCTGGGCCACACCTCACCTGAATCAACTCCAGCTGCTGAGTGTTTTCAAGCTGGGAAGCTGGGCTGACCAACACCAAACCAGCAGAGACTTAATTTGGAAGCTGGTAACAAAAATGTACCGGAACACAGAGAGCTGGGGAGATGAATAGGTCCTCCTTCTTTCTTGTAACTCTGCAATGCTGCCTGCCAGGCAATTCAATTTAACAGAACCCCTGGGGAGGCACACTTTCTTCCAAAGCAAGAAGTAACAAAATGTCAGAAATGGGTAAAAAGGTGGCTTAGAGGTGAGAAGGAAATGGCAGGTGTTCTTCAAGAAGGAACATCTGTGAGTCAGCCTAGCGCAAGATGCTGAGCTGTTCGCCTGCCCTATGACCCCATGAACGCTCCTACACAGCCACCGAAAAAAGGGAGCTGTAGAATGTGCCAGAAAGTCCATGCTTACTCTTTCAAAACGTTCCAGGGATGGAGATGAAACCCGAGGGGCCATAGAAGGATGTGATGGCCAGTGTCGACGAAGACGGGGAAAGCAGGATCCTGGCTGCCTCAGTCCCAGCTTCTGTTCCCGCCCCTTAGCACAGCGGCTCTCAACCTTCCTTACACTGCAGCCGTTTAACACAGCTCCTCCTGTTGTGGTGACCCCCAACCACAACATTATTTTTTTGTTGCTACTTTGTAACTGTGATTTCACTATTGTCATGAATCACAATGTCAATAGCTGATATGCAGATGGTCTTAGGCGACCCCTGCGAAAAAGTCATTCGACCCAAAAGCCGTTGCAGCTCCTCGGTTGAGAACAACCGCTTCATCCCCGGGTCTGACTTCTGAACCATCCTGTTCCATTTTCCTTGCTTCTTCCCTGTGTCAGTTCACCTTGTGATGAGCTGCCCATCATCCACCACCCAGACTCCATCACTTCCTATTCCCTTCCTCTCTGGCTCTGCCTTGTGACTTCCTACCTCCTACCTCCAAGAATATTCCCAGCTACGGTGCTGTGGACTGGCCTTAGGGTATGTCGTGAGCACAAAGCAGAAATATGCGTCCTCATCTCTCTTGACTTCACCTAGCACTAACCTGATCTGTGGCTCTTATTGACTTTCCAGTGGGGGAAGAGGGTGACACCAGATCATGAAAGGAAAAGCTCTTGCCCTCTGAAAGCCTGAATGCCACTTCTGTTCCCTCACCTGAGCCCGGCTTCACGCTTGTCATCTGGCCCAAGGGTTTGACCAACCTCATCCCAAAACTACTCCTTGTGATCTATTGGTTCTCACTGTGGTTCCACCCAGGTGGTACAATCAATTCTTCCTTCTCCAACGTCCATTTTACATCATTCTTTACTCATGCATGTGCCTTGACTTCTGTGCATCTTGTCTTCCTAAGTGGATCAGGGACTCAGGGGAAGGAGGTCTTTATCCACATCCCAGTCCTCATCCCTGCCCCTCCCCCTTCCACCCTACCTATCTCCCCTTCCTGTCCCACACAGGCATTCAACACTCAGACCTGAGACTCCTCCCTTCCTCCCCTCCCTTGTCAGTGTAGTCCTCCACCATAGCACCACACTCACCCAAGAACCAGGGCCTTCTGCTCTTGCAGCTAGCCTCCTTCTGCCATCTTCCATCATTCCTAAGGGCTCAGGTCTGTTCCATTGCTCTCCCCTGATCGAGCCCATCCAACCAGCTCCACGTGAGGCAGTTTGTAATTATCCCTGTTGAAATCGTTCTCTGGCCGTTTCACGAGCTGCTGTTTGCTTCCCCTGACAGAGCCACAGCTCATGGAGATGATGCGCTGAGCCTCAGGCACTTGTGGATAAAAGCAGGAGTCGGGATTATTTTTGGTCAAAGGGCATTGAGTGGGTCTCTTCCAAAAGCATGTCCTCTGTCCTCTGTGATTTGCCAACTCCACCCTCATATTCATCTGCTCCAAATAACCGTTATTAACGCCATGGGTTAATAATTTGAAGCAGTATGATTTTACAGAGGAAACTGAAGCACTGTTGACCCCTCTTCCATCTTGACCACACTGATTCTAGCCGTGAATGGTAGAAAGAACGCCATTGCCGGCAAGCACACAGCATGAGGGTTTATGAGAAGAGGGAGGGCCACTCCAAAACCAGGGCTGCAAACAAATGCTCGTGAAACCCCTCAGAACTGGAAGTGTAGTCAGAGACCAAGGTGCTGGCATCTTTCCAGAGAGCAGCGGAAATGGATCAGGTCTTTAAGCCAGGTCAAAGGTCAGTCCCGTTCCCTCCTCCTCTCCACATCTACCTTTTCCTGCTTCCTCTTGCTTTCCTGGCTCTTGCTGCAACTGGTGGTCATGCCTCTCAACTTGATTTGATTGAGAAGCTCCGAGGAGATTAGATACATAGCTCTGGATGTGTCTGTAAGAACGACTAAGAGGGAGAAGATCTGCCTGAGTGGATGAGGAAGTAGCAAGGAGGAGCAGGAGCAAGCATGGGCTCACAGGCAGCTTCTCTCTCTCTCTCTCTCTCTCTCTCTCTCTCTCTCTCTCTCTCTCTCATGTGCGTGTGTGTGTGTGTGTGTGTGCCTCTCTCTCCTTCCCTTACTTCCCTCCCCCATATTTGAGTCAGAGTCTTCCTAAATATTCCTAGTACCTGCTGAAGAGCTAGATTGGCTTTGAACTCACAGCGATCCTCCTGCCTCAGCCTGCTTATAGCTGTTTGCATGCACTACTGCACTCCTCTCCCTCCCTTCCTTCTTTCTTCCCCTTTCCCCACATGGCTGTGAATGAAACCCAGGGTCCCAAGAACACCTAGGTAAGCACCCTCCTGACTGACTCCCTTTAGGCACCTCTTATGCTCTGAGCAGAAGGACTTGGCATGGATTGCTGCCAGTACTGAACTGAGAGATTGTGAAGGATGGAAGCTGAAGGAAGACATAACATCCTGAAATGATGGCTACATTTCATAGACAACTGATTGCTGTGAAGAAATACCTCACATAAACAGTTTAAAGAGGGAAGGATTTACTTTGACCCACAGTTTCAGAGGTGTCGGCTCATCATTCCGGGGCTGGGAGGAGGGGTGAGGCAAAATGAAGCAGAGCTGTTCACAACACTGAAGAGAGGGGGAGCAAGGACACAGAGAGGGAGGGAGGGAGGAGAGGAGAAAAGAAGAAGGATCCAAATCTTAAGAGAGACCATCTGACTCAGCCAGGCTGGAGCTGGGTTCCCCTTCCATTGCAGTGGTATCCAATAGGGAATAAGGAGGTCTAAACAGAACAAAGTAGGAGACAAAATGGGGGGCCTGAGAAAAGACTCTAAGAGTGACAGAAGACCAAGGGTTGGTCTCTATAGTGACGCTTATTACCGTTTACAGCACATTTAAAACGAGCCATTAGCTCTGTCTGATTTGACATCTGCCTTGCCAATATGCTGTTCTCACAGAAAGTGCCCCTAATTTCAAAGTTCACTAGCAAAGAGAAATCTGCAATCTGGAACCCACCTGGATTAGGCTGAGTGTCTACACTGTCAAGTCTAAACACACACCATCACGTATCTTCTTGTATCAATCCTTTTCAAAATCCTCTCCATTTGGGGCTGGGTAGATGGTTCATCAGTTAAGAGCCTGCACTGGTTTTCCAGAACCAGTACAATCCCCAGCACCCATGTCGGGAAGCTCACATGCTCTCTCTTCCAGACTCCACAGGTCCCTGCATAGATAGATAGATAGATAGATAGATAGATAGATAGATAGATAGATAGATAGATAGGCAGACATAGAAAAATAATATATGATAATATATAAATATTATTTTGTTATATTATTTATATATGTTATGTAATATGTAAATAGTAAAATAATATTTTTAAATCTACTACATTTAACAAACTCAAAGTGTTGAACTACTCTCTTAAACTAATGAGCTCACATTCTCTTTGTATTCTGAGCCCATTAAAAATGCAATTTCCCCCCTGGTTATCTCAACGAAACTTCCTGCTCCTGTGTTCTATGAACCTTCCCCCGTGGATATCCTTGTACCCTGGGATTTCTCACTGCTGGACAGCATAGTGTCTGTTCTTCCAAAAAAAAAAAAAAAAAGTATTTGGATATAAGTTTTGTGTCTAAATTTCTTTTAGCTGAAAACTTTCAGGAAACAGATTTAAAAAAAAAAAAAAAACAAACTCAGGTTTCAATGTTGCCAGTCTTGTTTTCATTAAAACATGTAAGTCAGTAAGAAAATGCATTACCGTATTATAACATTACTGGCATATGAATCTCCATTTTGTAATTTTTAAACATAGATTGCTCCCATAAAGTGAAGACTAAAAATAATGAGAATTCCCACCAGACCTCTAACAAAAACATAGTCAGTCAAGTTGTGGAGTGCAGAAACAAGAAACTTAATTAACTCTGCAGTAAGGAATTATGGGGACATGACTAGCATTTTATGGACTAAAAGTGAACAGCATTTCGAAACTAAGCTAAATATTTCTGAGACTACTTTTACCTTCCGTGATAATAAATTATTGAATTTTCTGCCAAAGGAGAGAGTTATAGAACCCACAAGACTCAGACTTAACACAAAACAAATCAGTATTATTGGACGCTAATGATTTTTGAGTCTTCGAGATGGATTTTATAGTCAGCAACAACGATTCTGTCTCACTCATACTGAATCACGTAGAAAGGAGGAATTTTGAAAATTGGCATTTCCCACACAATTTATTACCTACAACTAAAGGCAAACACTGGTTCCCCTGGTATCTCTCAACTTCTCCTTCACCACGTCCTCTTGAGAGCAGCACTACCTTGACAAGACTGTGTGAACACAGAACTCTGCTGGAGGAAATCTGCTCTTCAGATCTGCTCTTCTGCTTTCTTCCTGGTCCTGTAGGTAGGCTTTGATATTTACAGTACAGCCTTTGCTTGTATTCTCCCTAACAACCTGCCTGATGCGGTGCCTACAAGGCTGTATCACTATTTTTAGTAGGCAGGCAAGTGTTTTCTTCAGAGTCTGAATATAGATATTCGTATTCAGAATATGAACACTCATCACCCAAGAATTAATTTCTCCCTCCTCTTTGCCATGGACAGTGGGCACCTCTGATCTAACGTAAGTCACATTAGTTGCCTTATTCTGTGGCATTAAGATTTGATTATGAAATGTCTCCCCACCAACTCAGGTGTGTGAACACTCTTGTTCCCCCCTGTTGGTACTGCTTGTGGAGACTGTAGAAAGCGAGGGATGTGACTGGTGGAAGGTCACTGTAAGTCACAGCCTGCCTGTGCTTCCGCCTGACCGCTCTCCTTCCAGACCCAGAGAGATGCAAGGAGCCTTCACCACAAACTCCAGCCACCTTGAGCCCTATCACATCTTCTGAAACAAAATTCACTTAAGTATGTCACATATTTTGTCAGAGTGACAAGAAAAGAAAATGATACACAGAATTGATACCAGGAGTGGGGTCTTGGCCATGTAATTCTTACGTTTTTGGAACTGATTTGTGGGTCAATTTGGAAAGATTTGGAGCTTCAGGCTAGAGAAACCCAGAATTTTATGTTCCATTTAATAATGTTTTAGACATTCTGAAGCTCAGAATGCTGACAGAGTGTGGTCAGTAGAGATGGTACTAATGAGCTTTCGGGAAAACCAAAACAACAAACAAACAAACAAACAATGACTGTATTAGAAAATTGGGCTAACCTTTATTTTTTAGTTTGATTTAGTTTATTGATTTATTTTTTTTTAATTTTTTTACAAGTTATTTATCTTATACCCCGATGGTAGCCCCTCCCGCTTCTCCTCCCAGTCCTACCCTTAAACTTTATTTTTGTTATATTCTGGAAAACAATCAGGTTGTGTTCTCTTGTGTCTTAAAAATCTGAGTGAAGCTGAATTCAAAATAAATTAGCTAATTTTACTAGCAGTGGAAATTTCAAAACAGCAGGACAACTGCACTGTGGCTCACTTGCTGATCACTTCCTTTAGTCAGATTTACAGTTAGAAGGAAGAGAAGAAAGTGGAACAGATGTGCAGTTTGGGAGGACAAGTGCATTTGAAGCTGTGGACAAAGTGGGTGAGACAGAAGAGCAATGACTGTTAATGAGGTAAATGTTACCAAGGAGAAAAACTACACTTTGCAAAGGTAACTTGAGGCGAAGATGCTGGACTTTTGAACAGTGTTGCGTCTGTTAAAACAGTGAGGACTCTCGCAGTTAGACTGATGCATTTCATGTAATGTTCATGGGCCTATGGGGGCCAGGGACAGACACCGTGTTCTGAATGTGAAAACGGGCCCCTCTGGCTCATGCAGCTGGACAGCTGGTTCCTGGACAGTGGCGCTGCTGTGAGAAGTCGTAGAAGCTTTAGGACAGTAGCCTCGTTAGCAGAAGTGGGTCTCTGGAGGTAGACCTCCAAGGCTATACCTACCTCTGGTCCTAGTCTGCGTGCTGTGTTGTCTACCGAGATGTATGGAGTCGGCACTGCCATGTTCTGCCACTGTGGACTCTGCCGTGTCTTTCCCGCCTCGGTGGGCTGTTTTCTTTGAAAGATCACGTTAAAATAAACCCACCCTCCCTCTTTTAAGCTATTCTGTTAAGTATTTTAGTACAGTGTAAAGTAACCAATACAGTTAGATAGACAATCAAGCCACAAATGTCCACCTAGACTATACTCCTTGGGAAAAAAGAGAGTCTTAGCATCTTTGTCTCTCCAAATATCATCAGCTAGTATCTGAAGATGCCAAGGGTGGTCTTGTGGGTGTCATAACACCCCATCCTCAGATATCAAAAGAGAAGACAACACAGCTAATTCGGCCTTATAGAGTTGCCTAACTCATTCCTCTTTACTCGTGAATCTGATCATGTGTTCTAAGCTTCCTTCCGAAATACAAATTACACAGCTTTCCTGTGGGAGAAGGAGATCCAGGAGAAAAGAAGGCAGAGAAGGGAAAGGAGAAAGCTGTTGTTGGTTTTTTTGCCATCCACTTCAGGAAGCACATTAACTAGTTTATATGCTTTATTTAATTTAATCGTAGGAACAACCCTAAAAGGGAAACACTTAGTGAGTTATGTTTCACTTGGGGAAACAGCAACTGTTAAGTAACTGTTCATAGTTGCCCTGAGAAGCAAAGGTAAATACTCAGAAATTGTTAGATAAAGAAAGTGATGTTTCTCAGTAACCATAGGCACACCCCATGGTGCTTGAGTAGGAGAGGTCAACAACCAGAGCAAGATGTAATCAGCTTTGGGCTCACCCACAGCATTCCAAATGCACACACACACACACACACACACACACACACACACACACACATACATACACACATACATACAAGCACATAAACACATACACATAAACACACACATACATATACACACATGCACGCACACACATACACACTCACCAGTCTCTTAGACTGGGCTACATGCTCCATGTCCTGGGACAAAGGACAAGAAAATTCCTTGAACTCTATGGCAGCCACGCAGACGCAAGCAGGCATGACATATCCCCACAGGAATCCTTACAGCTTTGAATCTAAGAGGAGACACAGCCGTGTACAGAAAGAAAGAACCAGAAAGCATAGGGATCTTAGTCTTGCTACAACCTTCCAGACCCAAGATTCCTGACAAACTTCCGCTAACACCGTCTGTGTGCCTGCAGTTTAGGGAAGCTCTGCAAATTTCAGATTTTCTTAGTTCTTTTTGGTTGTTGATAATTTGTGTTGGAATTTGTGTTTGTGTGGTATACTCGGGGCTGCGGTTGGGGAGGGGTGAGGTTGGGAGCGGGTGTCTGTGTGTTTGCTGTGCACTCGGCCAGGAGAACAGGAGTGCTTCCTCTACCTGCAGACATCTTCTATGGAGTCTCCATTTGTTTGTTTGTTTGTTTGGTTGGTTGGTTGGTTGGTTGGTTGGTTGGTTGTTTTGTTTTTCGTTTGAGGCAGGGTCTCTCACTGAAACAAAGGCTTGCCAATTCATAGCTGAGTTGAGCAATGAGAGCCCAAGACCTACCCCACCCCAACCCTCAGTACAGAAAACTGCAAGTGCCTGTTACTCTGCCCAACTTCTTGCTGACGTTGAGGTTTCAGACTCAGGTCCTCACGGGCCCATTCTCTCCAGACCCGACTGTTTCCTATACACTCAAGAAACATTAAAAAAAAAAAAAGTTTTTTGACTAGTAGGTTTTGAAACTATAAACTCCTTTGTCACAATTGTTTCAAAACCCCACATCTCAAGCTACCCAGGACCTCCTGGACCAAAGGGCCCAAGACTGAAAGGCAGAACTTAGAATTGTCAGCATGTTCAGCATTTCATACTTGCTATTTAACAATAACTCGCTCCCAGGTTGTACAAAGGATCTCATTTACGCAAGAATAACCTTCCGTTCCAAACCCATTATTGTTTCAAACTTTTCATTCCAACGTCTGACTTTGTAGAAGAAGCCAGGGACCTGAAATTTCAAACTTCCTTCAAAATTGTAGTCATTAAACAGCATGCTAATCGTGGATCAGGGATTGGACATTATACAGCCCATTAAGCTCTTTGTATGTTCCTGGAAGACCATAGATAATATAAAAATACAAATGATCCAGTGGTTAAAATAATTGGCTATAATGAACTGCAAAATTAATTATGAATGACCACATTGCTTACCCAGTTGACCTAAGTCATTAGCAGATGTAATGTGTCGGGTAAAAATAAAATGTAATCTGGTTTCCACAGTGGTCCCTGGCTCTGGTTGCCAGCATCGAAGATGCTGATGGAAGGATACAGGAGGTCACTGATGGCTGTCTGGAGGAGAGTTCATGATGAATTCATCATAAGAACATAATCTATTATGAGATCTTGGGTTTGTTGGAGAGCAGAGAGAAAACCGCTCATCTTTTTTAGTTAAATGAAGCATTCTGTGCCAGCAAGTTATTTCCTGACTTAACTAACCCAGTGTTCTTCCAGTGTCTCTGTAGAAGACTAAACCCCTAAGAGATCTGGAGGTGGAAATGAAGAGAAGTTGAGCAAGGGAAGTGTGAAAGCAGGTTTCTGGTTCAGAATTCGGGAAATTGCCACCTTTCGGGGAATCACAACACAGAATAGCATATTAAGAAGAGCCAATCCAGGTACAGTGGCACACACCTGTAATCCCAGCACTCGGGGAGGCAGAGACTGGTGGGTCTCTTGTCAGTTCGAGGCCAGCCTGGTCTACAAAGCGAGAGGACAGCCCAGGCTACACAGAGAAACCCTGTTTTAAAAACAAACACCAAAACAAAACAAAAACCAAAAAAAGGAGAAGGAGGAGAAGAAGAAAACCCCACCTCCATTCTGCAACAGTTCATGTCCAGGGCTATGTCACTGTCACGGAGAAATGCTCCCAGAGCAGGTGAGAAAGAAAACAAGGGTGTTGTGGGCAAAGAAACAAAGCAAACAAAAAGCAGAAACCATCTGACTAGGGCACAGCCAAAGCCCCAGGGAATCATTGTATCATCTTGTCCTTGCTCTGGGCCAGCCCCAGCCCCAGGTAAAGCATTTGAAGAGACAAGTCTGGACTGGAGATAGAATTGTTTCCTATCATGTGGACTTCTTACCAGGGACCCATGAAGACCCTCAGCTCAGGCACTCATGCCTTGGCAGCATCTCGCTCAGAGGCTCATACACCCTACTACAGTTTTCCAGCTAAGTTTTTGTTAACCCAGCATCCCCCCATAGTACTCACCTATACTTATTTATGTAACTTATATTAATAGTAGAATAGGTCAAGTACGGTAGTATACACCTACGACCCCAGCAGTCAAAAGGCTGGGGCAGGAGAGTTCAAGGTCAGCTCAAATTGCTTGAGTTCACAGCCTAGCCGGATCAAGATTGTGTCTCAGCAAGCTGGAGGGATGGCTCAGCAGGTAAGAGCACTGTCTGCCCTTTCAGGGACCCTGGTTCAAGTCACGGCACACACATGGTGGCTTACAACCATCTGAAGTTCCAGTCCCAGGGAAGCTGATAGTCTCTTCTGGTCTTTATGAGCACTGCACACACACACACACAGAGAGAGAGAGAGAGAGAGAGAGAGAGAGAGAGAGCGCACAGATACATATTCAGGCAAATACTGTACACATAAAATAAGAATGAAGACTGTGTTTCTGAAAAACAAAACAGCCGGGCATGGTGTCACATGCTTATATCCCATCATTTGGGAGGCAGAGATGGGGAGCTGAAGGTCATCCTCAGGCCAATGTCAGCCCGGGTTATAGGAGACTGTTTCACAAAAGAAAGAGGAAGATGAGGAGGAGTAAGACTAGGAGGGAAGGAAGAAAGGAAAAAGAAAGTATGAGGAGGAAGAAAAGGGAGAGGAAGACAAGCAGAATTTACTTCTGCGGGTGGAGTACAAAGTAATAAGAGCATGGCATCTGATTGATATGATTATATATAATTATATGTTGCATCACGAGGTTGATTTTGAAGGAATCATTTTTATCAGCAGTGGTATTCTGAACAGGTCATCCCTGGGAAGGTAGAGCTTTCTGAGGCAAGCAATCTGGTTGTCTCTATTCCCATACTCTCCGTAACCCATGAGAACTTTGTAAAAAATGCAAATTCCCCAAATTCCCCTTTATGAGCAATTCATCAGCAGGCAACCTTCCACGGCCGAGCCCGCTGAAAGGGTCGGTAGCGGTGGGGAAGAAAGAGATGGTGCTTTCGGTCGGTCCATCAATGAACTTGGAACCATCTACGAGGTACTTTGTACTCTCTGCAAATGAGCCCCCTGCAGTGGACACAAAGGCCTGTGCAGCTGCACTTGGTCCAGTGCGTCAGGAGAAGGCGGCGTCAGGAGATTCCCAGCCTGCATCCAGGGCCATCTAGTTGCTTACAGAGAAGCCCAACAGGAGGAAGAGACACGCAGATGTTCTGTTTTAACAATGGCTGTTGTTATTTGAATGAGAAATATCCCCCCATGAAGCTCCTGTACCTGAACACCTGGTCTTCGGCTGCCGGTGCTTACGGGACTTTCAGGAAGTGGAGCCTCATTGGAGGAAGTGAGTGGCTGGGGGTGGGCCTTACGGGTAGTAGCGGGATCCCCGTGGTTCCTGCCCTAGTTGGCCTGTTTCTGGAGCAGCATGTTCCTCCTGCCATGATGGCTGAATCCCTTTAACTCGTCATCCAAAATAAGTCTACTCTCCCTTAAGTCAGTCTCTGTCAGGTAAACCCATGCCTGGCACTAAGGCATGACACCTGCAGGCCAGATGTGCCTGTCCTGATGCGCCTACCGTCTGTCAGTATAGCAGCTGCCCTTTCTCCACCAGGGACTGGGACCCAGGTGATCGGCCCCTATGGGCAAGACCAGCCTGCCAGGGTCCTCTTTCCTCCTTCCACTCCAGTTCTCCGGAGTGGAGTATTGTTCCTCCTGTACTTTCTTATTGAGTCTGAAGAGCCTCTCTATCAGCTGACATGACATTTTGTAGGACCCAATAGAAAACCAAGAATAAAGTGGTTTAAATACCAAAAGCTTGGTTTCTTCATGGTAAAGTCAAAAGGCAAGTTGTCTGATACTGGTAAGCTGGTTTCCTAATTTCTTAAGGAACACATGTCCCTCCTACCTTTCCGTCCTAAACAGATAAGGACATGTGGTTTGTTTCAAAATATTATGCTTCTGAAGATCCACCCAGAGAGCAGGGAGAAAAAAAGAGTTAAAGACACACAGAAGTATTTCCAGAATTTCTGCTCAGCTTCCACTCATTTCAATATCTGAAATGAAAAGTATATTTTATATGTAGTTTCAAAGAAGATAACATTGGCTGCCTTGCCACTGCCAATAAAATAGAGATGGTGGTTGTGTGTAAACAAGGTTTAAGTTCATGTCCGTGTAGGCAGACTAGGTCTGGGTGTGGCAGGTGTACCATCCTCCTCATTGGACTCCCACTTCATGAGTGTTAGTGACTGCTTCTGTTGTAATCCAGCTAGCTAAAGTACAGTCAGCCAGAGCAAAAGTGCTTCCTGAAAATTCCACTTGCTGCTGTCTGCAACCATGTGTGATTCCTAGCTGCAAGGGAAGCTGAGGAATAAATTCTAAGTGACTCTATGCTCGGCTAAAGTTTAAGAACCCTCATTCTAAATGAGGAAGAAATTCACTTTGGAAAAAGATATCAATTTCTGTTAACAGTCGCAAGAGATGGAGACAGGCTGGACAAGAAAAATAACACTCCTATGACCTCCTTCATCACTGGGCTAGCTACCAGATGTGAAGACATGCCTTGGCTAAACAGCACCATCACTGACCCTGATTCCTGAGTTAGATCTCTTCAGTTTAATGCATTTTTGGTTGAGCTACATTTTGCAAATCTCTCAGGATAGGAATGTGGCGTCAGTCTAAAGCTGCCCAATTAATCCACTACCTAACCTTGTCTGAGAAATACAGCCAGCATATTTTGTGTTGGATTGTCTAGTTTTAACTAAAATGTGAAGGACTTAAAAAAAAAAGTTTCTGTTAAGAAAGCAAGTTCAGTCCCATGGAAATGGTGTATTAGTCTTTTAACAGACCCAGACAGACAGATACACATTTAGAAACAGAAGCACGTGCTTAAATGAAATTAGTGTTGACTGAGGCGAAGCTGTGGCTTTTCCCCGACTGTTTAGCATTTCCTATGTATACTCCACATGATAACTTAGGAAAGAAGCAGTTAAAACAAATGTGATTAGGAGCCTACTGTCTTGAAATAAAAATAGTAGCCAATAAACACCAAAAGAGTGTTGTGGGTAATTGTTATTTTGTAAAGTTCAAAGCCACTTTATAGAAGCACAGGGGGTCTAGACACGTCTGTCTGCTCATCTTGAGTGAGGTCAGCAGTTCTCAGCATGTCAGTTTTGGAAAAGATTATGCCTATTGCCACACTCAGCCCAGGAAGGCAGTCACTCAGTGTCCTCCAAACCAAGATTTATAAAACGAAAAAATTCAGTGCAATGTTCTTTAACTACAACATCTATCAACCTTCTTTATAGACTTAAAAGACCTTGTTTAAATCCCCCCCCCCTTTAGGAAAATAAACTGAATATTTTCAAAGCTCTGTAGCTAGTCTAGTATTTAGTATCTTGAGCAATGCCAGCTAGTTTTCTTTAAAATATAAAAAGCCTATATTGGAAATTTTACCTGTAAAGTCCATTTAGTTTTATGACTTAATTATATGTAGTAAAACTTTACTGCCACATTTAACAGGTATTAGCCTAATTCTTTTTAAACAAAAGCAACGAAATGAACCCTAAGTCAAGAAAACAAAAAGGAACTCCCTTAAAATATTTCCTTAGTATTTACTTTTCAAGAAAGATCATCTAGTTAATGCATGGGTTTCCTTAATGTCTTACTTATGTTATCTCGGTATTCTCAGTAAAACAAATCTGTTACTATGGTGTTCAATTTTAGCATCACCATGTTACGCTTGTATCAGAAAGGCTAAACCAACTGTGAGCTTTACCATAACAAAGTTGAATCTACTGAATTTAGGCATTGATCAAAATAATTTTTAAACTCAGAAAATAGCTGGGAAAACACAAGTATTTTAGGTAGAATTAATCTCTTATTGTACTCTAAAGTACTTGTCACTTTTATCTTGTGTGATAAAATGAAACAACCAAACACATATATCCAAGGCTGGAAATATATCATCACTTTTCATTTTAATATGCTTCGGAGTGAAATCTTTCAGAATCTACCCCTTATGTGATGTATTTCTGTATCAAATAAAATATCTTTAAAGTTCCTCATAAAAAAATTCACAAGCTGCTATTATATCTTTAAAATATGTTCCCCACAAGAATATTTACAACCAGTAGCTTCAGATGGTGCCAGCATACATATGCATGAGCGATAATAAAGACTTCTTGGATGATTATCTGAAATTCAATTTGACTCTACAACTATTTATTGACTAGTGTATAATCAGATAACAAGTTTGTAATGAACGAGGTGCACACTTCACAAGATACCACAGGAATCTCATCATCATCTGTATGGAGCCCACTCTAACATACGCAGATGCACACTGAGCTTTAAGATGCAAAGACATAAAACATCGCCCTCTGCCTCGAGAAATCTGCATGATTAGTCCTTTAAATGACACCTATGCAATGTATATTTTTAATTCTTAAAATACACTTGTGTCTGTCATTTCACACTCTCAGCAGCCTCCTCCTGGTGGTGAGAACAAGTAAAACCTTTCTAAGGCACAGACAAAGCACAGCCTGTCAACTGGGAAACCTGCCCCAACTCATGAAGCCAGACTGATGGCAAAAGTAAGATTATAAGTGTATTTTTATCTAAGGAACTTTACAGTTCTAACAAACTTCTCCAAAATATTTACACAGTCTAAGCATGCTTATAGGATCTATTATATACTCATACAGTGTGGTAGACGCGACGGGTACATGAACAATACATGAAGCTATAGGGAGAGAACTCTAAGCCTGGACCCCATCTGATGAGCTTGGGAAGGATAGTTAAGATTCCAGAAAGCAGGAAAGGGCCAGAAATCCTTTGCAGACAGCATGCTGTTCTAGCTACCTTCCTCCGTGGAACATGATAAGCTGAAGATAATTGATGTTTCATTTTCCTCTTCAGTGTTTACTCCATAATGCCCAGAACAGCTCCTGTTGCAGGGTCTTTAATCAATAATCCAGCTTTTTCCTGTAACAGGCCCTCAAAGGAGGTTTGATAAATGAAGAGATGAATAAATGAATCTGAATTAGTGAAAAGGCAAATGTTCTTCTGTAACATTCAAGGATTTGGAAGTCCTATCAAACTTCTAATTAAGTCTTCAAATTAACTGGCTCAGTCACTCACGTATTCTTTTGTACCAGTGTCTCTCCACTGGGGATTATTTCCCCCAACCCCCACAAGAAATATCTGGAGATGTTTTGGTTACCCAGTTGGAGAATCCTACTGTTATCTATTAGAAGACCTGTAAAATGACGCCAGGCATCCTTCAATGCAGAGGAATGCATTACTGACAACTGTGTGCTCACTCCCTTAACAAGAGTTATCCAAAATTTAACCAGTGTGGGGCAGAGAAACTTTGTTTAATAAGTTTGCTGTTGTCGTTTCACTTTGTTTTGGTTTTGATTCTTTGAAACAGCCTCTCAGGTAGCCCGGGCCAGTTAGATTCACTATGTAGCCATGAGTGCTCTTAAACTCCTAATCCTCTTGCCTGCCTCCCTCCCCCAATGCTGAGATTACAGGTGTGCACCCCCATGCCTGGTTGTGCTTTGTAAGCTCTTGTAAATATTTTGTCTCAGCAATGCAGATAAATATGTCAGAGAAGTAAGCAAAAGGTGAATTATTACAGATAGCGATAAATAGTAATTATCAGCTTTGGCAAGTGCCATGAAAGAACTGGTGGAATGCTGTTGGGAAATTCCAAGGACTTCATTCCTTCCAGACAGGAAAGGACAATTCATTTTGTCCAGAAGACATTTCGGAAAATCTCAGGCAAGTTCATTAGATATACTAGATACCCAAGATTAATGAGTGCCTTTCCAGGTTGAAAATAACTTAGTGCCTGGGGCATTGTTCTGCTGTTTATCTTTTAAAATATGGCATCTCCCTTCAACACTGTCAACATAAAGAACTAATAAATAACACAATAGTATCTGACACTCAATAGGCTCTTGTTCTCTTCAAAACATAAAGCCGAACATGGAGCTATTTGGTCTCCAAATGAGAGCTGATGTCCAATTTCTTGGGGGCGTCAGCCTTCCTCCTTGTAATTCTGACAGGCTGCAAATCACAGAACTTCACACATGATATAGACTGGACCAATGAAACTCTCTCTTCTGGGTACTCAGAAGGTCTGTGGAACAGATCTCTCTATTGAAGGACCCTGAAGCCCTTGCTTTGTATTCCTGCTGCTGAGATATTTGCTCTCAGTTAACCTCTTCATTCTTCTGTCCCTACCTCCTGCAAGGAACCCCAGTGCACTTTGGTTTTGTTGTTTGTTTGTTTGTTTGTTTGTTTTTTCAAGACAGAGTTTTTCTGTGTGTAATTTTGGCTGTCCTGGAACTCACTCTGTAGACCAGGCTGGCCTCCAACTCACAGAGATCCATCTGCCTTTGCCTCCCAAGTGCTGGGATCAATGGCATGGGACACCACTGCCCCAGTGTACTTTTTTTTTTAATTTTATTTTTTTCTTATCAGTTACATTTTATTAACTCTGTATCCCAGCCGTGTCTCGATCCTCATTCCCTCCCAGTCTCTCCCTCCCTCCCTCATCTCCACCGTGCCCCTTGCCAAGTCCACTGATAGGGGAGACCTCCTCCCCATTCATCTGATCCTGTTTTATCAGGTATCTTCAGGACTGGCTGCAAAGCTCTCCTCTGTGGCCTAACAGGACTGCTCCTCCCTTGGGGGGTGGGGAGGCCAAAGAGCCAGTCATTGAGTTCCTGTTAGAAATAGTCCTTGTTCCCCTCACTATGGGAAGCCAATTGGTTACTGAGCTACCACAGGCTACATCTGAGCAGAGGTTCTAGGTTACATTCATACATGGTCCTTGGTTGCATGTCAGTCTCAGAAAAGACCCTGTGCCCAGATATATTTGGTCCTTGTGGAGCTCCTATCCTTTCCTCATCAGACTAACTCCCCTTCTTTCTTATGATTCCCTGTACTCTGCCAAAGGTTTGGTCATGAGTCTTTGCTTTGAAAACACTGCTAGTTAGAGTCTTTCAAATGCGCTCAGTAGACTCATGTCATATGTTCAATGCGCATCCCATCTGTCTTTCTAAATGAGGATTGATAATCTTACCCCATGTCCGCTCTCTTGATTATCTTTTTTAGGTCTATATATTTCATTATGTTTATCATATCTTATAGGTCTATATAAGTGAGTATATACCGTGTTTGTCTTTCTCCTTCTGGGATATTTCACTCAGGATGATCTTTTCTAGATCCCACCATTTGCCTGCAAATTTCATGATTTCCTCCTTTTTGTTTGCTGAGTAGTATTCCATTGTGTAAAAATACCACAATTTCTGTACCCATTCCTCCGTTGCTGGACATCTGGGTTGTTTCCAGGTTCTGGCTATTACAAATAATGCTGCTATAAACATGGTTGAGCAAATATCCCTTTTGTGTACTTGAGCAAACTTTGGGTATATACCTAGCAGTGGTATAGCTGGGTCTTGAGGAAGCACTATTCCTAATTGTCTTAGAAAGCGCCAGATAGATTTCCAGAGTGGTTGTATCAGTGTACTTTTAATGACTCATTTTTCCCTCTTGAATTGGCCAGACTTACCATATGTGTTCACAACCAAAGAGTTATACCTGGTATCATTTGATGCTTTGCTTCAGGAATGGATACTACTAGCTCATAGAAGGAACTAAAAAGAACCAGGACTTGCCTCCTTCTCTTCCTCCCCAGCACCTTCTCTTCCTCCTCTCCCGCCACCCTCCCCTTTTCTTCTTTCCTCTGAACACTGACAAGTAAATTTTCATTAGACTTTATGAAGTGGAGAACTCCCGTCTCAGCCGCTGGAGTAGGCCTCAAGATCCACACCTCATAGTGTCCAGGGCCCTGCTGACACCTCTCCCACACCGAACAGCACTATTCTGTGTGTCTGACCAGTATTCCAGAAAGGGGAGTGAATGACTCCCATGGCTTGGTTGCTAAGGGATGCTGGGTCTCCACCTGACTTTGCTTTTGAGACAAGCCAGCTGCCGTGTCATGAAGCACTCTCAGGGCCTTATGGGGAATCTACTAAGTGAAGAATTCAGTTCCTTGCCAACAGTCTGAGCTTGCCTTCTTGGAATGGGATCCTCTTGTCACACTCTCAGATGACTGACAGTGTGGGCCAAGTCTTTGCTATGACACCACCAGACTGCAGAAGACACTCGGCTCAGCCACCTCCAAATGCCCATCCCCCACTGTGTGAGATGATACATGCTTGTTTGGAATCTCGAAGAGTTCGGTAATCTGTCAGATGGCACACGATCACTAATACAATAATCAATTCCATCCTGGATAAACACAAACCCATGTTTACTTGAACTGCCAAAATGAAAGAAGAGAGGGGGATTTTATTTGCTTCCTCAAAGAAACAGTTTCTGTAAACAAAACTACTTTAACATATAGTGACTCAATTTCACCGAAGACAAAGGCAAAAACCAGCTGAAACAAACAATGCATGCTGTATCTGTTGCAGCCCCTTCCGTTCCCAGCTTTTAGACTGTGAGCACACAGTTAGAGAGTGCCAGCACCCATACACACTGTGAAGTAACCACCATAACCCATTAATTCAGTACGTGTGCCACCTCGCCTCTTGTGCATGAGTGTGCGGGGTGGGGGTTGTGGGGGAGGGGTGTCGGGCGAAAGAAGGGGCGGAGAGAGACTTAACTTCTTCTACTTCTCCGAGCTGAGGAGATAGCCCAGTGGGGGAAACCACTAGCCCCGCAGCTCTGACTTCAGTTCCAACCCCAGAACCCATATTTAAAAACCGAATTTATTAGCAATGCGTCTGAAGGCACAGCCCTTCTGCGTAGAGATGGGAAGCTCTTGGGGCACCTCCAGCCTAGAGTATGTTACACGGTGCAAAAGCAAGAGAGACCCTGCCCCAGCAAGGTGGAAGGCAGGGAATGACTCCTGAAAATTGTCCTTTGTCCCTCCCTCACACTCAAGCCGTGGCCCTGCGCACACCCGAGGGTGAATTCGCGCATGCTTAGACGCAATACGAAAGTGAATACACCTGCCCTTTCGGAACACTTCAAGTGCACGGCACACTGTTCCCAGCACCTCTCCTGAGCGGGTCCTCCTCGTGTAACTGAGACTTGGTACCTATCATCTCATCATCTCACTCACCACCGCCCCATCCCCAAAAGATGTTCAGGTAGAATTATACGAGAAATAGAAGAACATTAAGGACCCAAAGAAGAGAGGGTTTAAAAAAACAAATCCAGAGACATCAAGGGCTTCATGACCTAAAGTTGTTTATGCTTCTCCCAAGGGTGTGGGTGTGTCTCTTTCATGATATCAGCTCAGGGGCCTGGGACAGATATCAAGCAACTGCCCAGAATTTGATAGACATTTTGTTTAAACTGATCCTTAGTTATCTTTTTTTTTCCTGTCATTATTTCCCTCCATGCCCTTTTCTCTGTTGATTTTTGTTACATTTCCTTATATAATTTTAAATCCTGAGATTAAACAAACATCTAGCATCTAGAAGATTCCAGACTCCAGGCCTATGAGAGTACCTCCTACTCACAAGTATCTTGTCCACAGCCTGCCTCTCTCTCTCTCTCTCTCTCTCTCTCTCTCTCTCTCACTGGTCTTTGCTGCCTCTACCTGCAGGGATGGAGTCTGAGTCTTCAACATAGGACACTCAGATCCGTTCCTGCTCTGCACTGACAAAGCTTTATGCCCCTAGTGCCCTGTCTCATGAGTTTAGACACAGGGCTTAATGATTGGCTGCTTGAAAGGCAGCTGTCTCTATTGAATCTCACTTCAGAAATAAATGCAGCAGTGAACTGTGATGCACACGGCTCTCGAGAAGAGGGGGCAGAGCCTAGAAAGCAGCAAAGTGGGAGCTAACCAGCATCTCCGAACATTGTAGGTGGGGTCCAGAACCTGCACTGCGTCCAGTGGGGTGTAGAGCCAGATTGCTTAGGGTCCCACCGTTAGACCACAAGGTTCAGAGCAAATACCGTGAGGGTCTGCATCCCGGAACTGGCCACTGGCGGTCTGCTCTGGCTTTATTCTGTTAACATTTTTGAGAGCGCTCATTACCATAACAACTGAGTGTTTTCCATGGAAAATGGATGAAATTATTAGGGAAAGGTGAACAGAAGCAGGGAGGTCACAAAAAGAGTTGAAAGGAGGCTCCGGTCCACACTGCATAACCCTTTCCTTCCCATTCCTAACGAAAAGAAATCTTGTCAAGCGTTCAGTTCATGGGTTCGTTTCAAGCGTTCTTGTCAAGCTTCTCTCCCAGAATCCTTAGCAACATTCCGTTCTCCAGAGATCTACTACATGTTCCATGGGGCTCGCCCGTGACTATGCACATACCCCAAGATGTCACAGAATGACTATCTAGAGACTCTGCCTTGCTCTGTGCTTTGTGCTCCAACAGGGAACAGTATATTGTGAGTTCATCCTGCTTTGCCTTGAATTCTGACCCTTCCATTCCCTAGTTAATGCTCTTCAGCAGGTTACTTCACCTTCCTGCCACCCCCCTCCTCTATGACAGAGAGGGGCTGAGTGCCTGCCCCATACAAGTGACACGAGATTCCAACAAGTCGATGCAGAGAAAGTACGTGAAAGAATTCCTGGAACATAGTAAAGTCTCAATAAATGCCAGCCATTATTTCGACAGAGCATGCTTCCCCAGTCTTCTTGGTTCCAGGAATAGAAAAAAAAAAAATTCCTCTGAAACTAGATCCTTCGTAGATACCTCATGGAGCTGGCAGAAGCTGACGTGTCTGGCCAGACCTGCAAGGCCTAAACTTTACCAAAGGAAACTCATGTGGAGAGGGAGGGGTGTGTTCTCTCAGTAAGACTGAACTTTCATTGCTTCAAGGAGCATGCCCCAGTCAGATGTCAGCAAATATATTGCCAAACTCATTCTCACATCCCAGCCACCCTTGGGGATAAGCAGATGACCCCAAGACTCCATCCACGAATGCCCAAAGAGTTGGCAAGTTGGCAAATCTGTTGGTTTAGTCTCTCTGACAGTTACCAAGGTCACGGAAACATATTCTTTGCCTTTTCAAAAGCTAAATCTACTGGAGAAAAATACTGGTAAAGGAAATGCCTAAAGAGGTATATTTGTGATTGCAAATGTGTGTGTGTGTGTGTGTGTGCTTTTTTTGGTGGTTTTTTTTTTGTGTGGTTTCGGTTTTTTTGAGACAGGGTTTCTCTGTGTAGCCCTGCTTGTCCTGAAACATGCTTTGCAGACCGGGCTGGCCTCAGACTCATAGCTAACCGCCTGCCTCTGCCTCTGCCTCCTGGGTGCTGAGATTAAAGGCGTGTGCCACCACCGCCCAGGCAGAAGTGAATGTCTAATGGTGGAAGTTTGCTCACTGATTCCAGAAGAATGTGATAGGGTCTTTGGGAGCTCCTCATACTATGCTACCACACAGGTGAGCGGGCATGACCTGGAATCAGATGAGCCTCCCAAATCAAGTTTCTTCTGCAGTGTGGCGTGGCCCGGCTGTTCAATGCCACTGACTCATGTTTGATCAACTGACACAGAGTGTCTCAGACTCGGAAGCATCAACACCCAAACCCAAAAGTCAAGATTTCTGATAAGCACCCTTGAGAGCTGGAAGAGGTTGAGTCAGGATAATCAAAAGCTTGCATTCTCTTATTCTGTGGGCAGGTAGCACGTTGCCTCATCTGGGGCTGGTTGCTGCAAGGACCTATATAAAGCAAAAGGAAAACTGGGTTCAGGAAGGTTGGATCCATAAAGAGCTGTGTTTATTTGGGACAACGTTAGGATGGCTTTGCTTTGTTTTGGTTGAGTCACTGTCAGTGGACTGCAGCAAGGGGGAATAAGGGAGAACAAGGTCTGTCAAGTTCTGGCCCTCTTGCCATCTTGAAGACCGCCTATTCCGTTAGGAACTAAAGCAGCCCGATCACTGGACCCTAAGAACAGGCCTTGCTAAATGGTGCAGGCTTCCCTCAAACTCAATAACCTCCTGCTTTGGCTCCCCACCCACCCACTGAGATGATAGATAGATAGATAGATAGATAGATAGATAGATAGATAGATAGATAGATAGATAGGTGCCACTTCATCCAGCTGTCTACCAAGACACTGCTGTCCGGATCGGATCCTTCCTTGCTACACAGCCCTACTCTCTGCCTGAAGGTCCTGCTCTGTCCCATCAAATGTCCCTGCTAACACTGAAGGAGGGCCTAAGGTAGAGAGATCCTATGTCCTTACACTCTCTCTTGGCACAATTCAGGGGAAGTCTCAAAATAATAAAGATCTCCTCCTTTCTTCCTCATCCAGACACAGTAGTAGAATGACTGAAGAACTGTGGGAAAAGGAAGGTGGGGGGAAGCCAGGCATGGCCATATCGGTTACCCTAGCACCTGGGAGATAGAGGCAGGAGGAGCTGGAGTTCAAAGTCATTCTCAGCTCCAAAGTGAGGAAAGGAGGAAGGAAAGGAGACAGAGAGGAAGAGAGAGAGGGAGGGAGAGAAGGAAGAAAGGAAGAAAGGAGGGAAGGAAGGAAGAAAGGAAGGGGGAAGGAAGGAAGGAAGGAAGGAAGGAAGGAAGGAAGGAAGGGGAAAAAAGTGTGCTTCGTCTTTCCAGGAGTCTATGTCCAGAGCTGAAATTCCCCTATCAACTGTTTTCATCCTTGCATTCAGCCACTTAGGGGTTGTAAGTGGAGAACTTCAATTCCAAGTTGGGTAGGTTCCTCCTGCAGGTGTTTCCTGGGTGGTAAGAGGAATGGAGTTAGAGAGGCCCATTTATCAGTGGGTTGCCTCAACCCACTGATAAATGGTCCCAAATGAAGTGGGCATGGTGAACATCACAAGAATCAACGGAGAAAAGTTTCCATAGGTTATATAGTTCCCCTGGCTAGTCTTAGCCCACATAGCAAGATTCTGTCTCAAACAAACAAACAAACAGTAACATTCTTTTTGCTTATCCTCTCTCCAGATCTCTACCTTCATGTCTGTGATTCGCTGGCTGTGGCGGACAGACTTACCCACAGGGCCTGTTAAGAGGACTGGCTCCTCTCCCCCCACACACATGCCTCAGAGATCCTACTTTGGTTAGGACTATGAGAGCGTAAGGATGCCAGCACTGCTGCTCCAGGACCGTCCGTAAGGAGCCGTGGCTATGAGGATCAAGTCTATACCGTCTTCAGGCAGTACACAGGAGTGGGGAGAATCCCCCAGATGGTTTGTGCTGGGGCGGGGAGACTGAGGCCTGGGTTCGGGATTTTCCTAGAAGAGGATTCTGGGAAGCTCACCCACTCCATGTCACCTGCCTCCCTTCCTCCTGATCAACCTCTCCAGGACCTCTTGTTTCACCTCCCAGCCTGACAACTTCGCTGTCACTCTTGTCCAAGTCCCTGTCAGGCCGCAGCTGCTCCAAGTCTCAAACAAAGTCCTTATCAAGGAGGGACAGTGGAGGCTGTCAACTGTCCCAGTAAGCTTCAAGCCTAAGTGGCTGTTGTTCTGGGGGAGTACTTTGGGATCTCTCTCTCTCACACACACACACCTTGGTCCAAGCACAGTGGTGAACACACACCCCTTTATGGCTATCCTTCAGAGATCACATCTGGACTCCACGGACCAAACTAAGGCAATGCTGGGTAAAAAGGGGGAGTCGAAGACAGGGTTTCTGTTCGCTTCTCAAACTAAATGCCAGTTCCCTTCCCTTGCTTTTCATTGAAAATAAGGAAAAAGTAGACAGAGCTGGTTTTGGGGTCCCAGCTATCTCTGACTTGACCCTCGGGAACAGGACGGAAAGAAGGAATTCTGTCTGGGTGTATCTCCCATTATCTCCTCGATCAGGAGAGAAGTAGAGGAAACTCGAAGAGGCCGAGTACGTTCATACACAGAATCTTTCTCCCTTTTCGCAGATGACTCATTTACCCTGTTCTGGAAACCCACCTACTAACTTACAAGTCAAATGCATGATAATCACGGCAGGGCTGGGCCAGCTGCAGGAGGCTGGGTGGCATTCCCTAGCTCCTCCCTGTCCCCTACCAGGGCTTCCTCCCTTCCCCACCCAGACACCTCATTTCCTCATCTGGCACACTGAGCCACCCTAACTTCTACCTCGGGGAGCTCTATGGAAAATCTCCTGGTTGCCATCCTTCCACTTATTCCTATGGAAGCCATCGTCTTTAAATTTCAGAACCAACTCCTTTGTTGCCAGGTTCTTTTTTCTCAATAATAGTAATAATAATAATAATAACAACAACAACATAAAAGAGAGGTAGCATGTCAACCTAAACACCCACAGCGAACATGTCTAGTGCAGGTTAAAAAAAAAAAATCTCAGATATTTTACTTGGGTGAGAAGCGACTGCTGATAAGATCTGAGGTGCCTCCCGCTCCTCTGAGTTCTTTTTAGGCAGTTATGTTGACATATACATGTGAATACCCTGAATTTAAAAGAAAAAGAAAAACTTTAAGGCAATAGTGTGAGCAGGTTGTAACTCTGTGTGTGCTTTGACAGTAACTGGCATCTCTAGGGGACACTTTCAAAAGACTCGTTCTAAAAGTGGATTTTTATTTTTGTATGATTGTGTTGATTTCCCAGGTTTATGAAACTCAGTTACATTCCCACAAAAAAAAAAAAAAAAAAAAAAAAACTGAGGTGGCATCCTTGCCTCTCATGACAAAGCCTCAGCAGCAAGCCATTACCATTTTTTTGACTAATCCAAGGGAAGCCACCTGCTGGAACGGCCTCTTTTCTGAGGGCTCCCGGCAGAACCTTCCAAATGATGATTAATCACTGAATAAATGGCAGAATTGACAACGGCATAATGACAAAGAGAAAGCGGAGACCAGGGCCTCAACCGTGGGTGCCGGCGGCCCAGTCCCCGTGGGTGGAGGAGCACAGAAGATGGATGGCTCTGCAAGCGCCTGACATTTGAGTGTCTTGTCTTTTTACAAGGGTGGTCACTTCTACCCGTTTCTACAAACCGGGGCTACGAGCATCTCAGGGGCTTGCTTCCTGTGGCTGTCCGGAGCACGGAGAAAATGCCTCTAAATAAATAAATATAAATAAATAAATAGATGAATAAGAAGAGCCTCCAGTTGGCGCCTTAAACCTAGATGCCAACAGGCATAAGAGACACTGCCAATAGCAGCTTTCTCCATTGTTGTGGAAGACATTGGGAAGGTTCTGCTGATTACAGCTTCCGATTAACTCTAACGCCTGTCCTTACTAATTTGAAAAATGATGAATCGCTGAGTTCAAATAGGGCTCAGAAGAGTCAATTACACTCAGCAGCAATATCAAAAGCTCATATTTTCGACACCAAGGAATAAAGCACGTTCTGCCTAATAACAAAACAGAAATGAGGTCCTAATGCCCCATCTCAGTTGACCAAGTCATTAGCAGTAAGAACGTTTCTCTAATTTTTCAATATTTCTTTCTGGGATGTGTACTCCTTTGCCCCCGAGGAATTCTACTAGCCAAAGTTTATTAACACAAGAAAAGATTTATAAGAAATGAAATACTGGTGTGCATCGCTGAATGCCCTTCGGATACCATCAGTTTTCCGACCTTTTATGAATAAATGAAAAGAGCAGGTTCCTGGTCAGACTCATTATCTCCCCCCCACGACCATCAGCACCCTCAACGTCTTCATCTTCAGCGCATCCATCATCGCCCTCTCACCTTCACCATCTCTTCTTCTGTAGAGCATACAACTTCAGATTCTCAAGAGTTTAATGCCCATTTTCCTCTACTGGTCCTTGTTAGGTTTGGGCTAACCCAGGGCACATTCACCTACAGCATCCTCTTTCTCCGATTCCTTGGCTGGCTCTGTAATGTTCGCTCCTCCGAGAAGGGGTGACTGGCATCCACCAAGAGTCTGCTTGTGAGATTCTATAAAGTCCCCCTTCCCCAAATGAAGTTTACCCTAGCCTTCAGGGATGTAAGTCTCACACCCCAAGTAAAGGGATGTACATTAAGCAAAGGACTGAATCTTTCCCCTAAGATTTAAAGACAATTTCACTGCTGTTATGTTATGCAGGCAACTCAACTGGCCTGCCCTTAGGGGCCTTTAGGGTCCTGACAGTGTCCTTTGTTGCTACCTGAGTCCTAAGACATCACTTGAGCCAGGTGCTCAGATATAACTGGTCTGCCACACACACACCCCTCTCTCTTTCTTTCTCTGCTCTCTCTCTCTCTCTTCTCTTGCCCTCTCTCCTGGGCCCCCATCTCTCTCTTTGAAAGAGTAGAGGGTGATGGGAATGGATGGCGGACCGCACAGAATCCTCAACTAGTCAGAGAAGAGGCCCCTTATCAGCAGGTAAGCTAGAGGGCTTTCGTGGTTTTCATTTTTCCTACAAAAGTCTTCTCTCCAATAGCTAGAAAGTTTAATCTTGGGTTCGGAACATCACCTTAGCCCCAAATACAGCCTGTGGTCTTCTTTCCCAAACCATTCCTGCATTGACTCCATCCTTCCCCTCAACAGACTAGATCTCCCTCTCTGCTTCTCCGAAGCTCGGCCTGGACCTCTTCTACCCCATCCCTCTTCTTTGGATCTCTCCTACAAGATCTTAGCATCTTTCAACAGCTCCCTTGGGGTACCTGGCACCAGGACACCACTCCACATAATTGTAACATGACCTTAGATGAGGTAAATCAATTCTCCAGGACCATTTCCACATCTGGGGCATGAAAAGATGGATTTGCACTGTGGGAATTATCAGAAAAATAAAATAAGATAATGAAGTAATATATGAGAGATGCCTGTCCTAGAAACTGTGCAATCCTTGACAAACGTTATCACCATTGTTTCTATGTCTTAACTGCAGTACGTTACTGGGTCAGGGGGTCCCAGCTTTCTTTCTGACAGGCATTATGTATAGCCTCTCAAACACTGTAGAATTGGCAGCGAACCTCGTTTGTGGAAATAAGTTAAACCCACAGGGCCGAGGTGCCTTCCCTGCCTCTGCCTGTCCCCACATTTCATCACCTTTCAGGGATTTGTTGTCTCACCAGCCCTGCTTTCGGCAGTGACTCAGAAGTCCGGGGCTACCATTCCTGTGGCCTTCAGCATCCCCCACAACCTTGTCTGAGTACACACATCCAGCTCTGTGTGTCCCTGTAAGGAGAGTGAGGAGAGGGGCCCACTGTGAGTGTGCTGTGTTGGTTGGTTTCCAGGGCAAACTGCAGTTGCTCAAGGAGACATTTCACCCCTTAAGGCAAGAGAACAGTGGGCCGTTCCTTTCTCCCTGCGAACCGTTTGGTGGCTTTTCAAGTTTTCATTGCATAAACATTCAGGCATTAATAGTGAAAATTGCTGTCTTAAGTCAGTTTGTTTGTTTGTTTTTCAGGTACCTGTAATCCGCTAGGGCAACCCACGGTGCCCTCGTTTTGTGTAGCTGTTCCCAGCTCACCCAGACGTGTTATTACACTGCTGAATAGCAGCAGCCTCGCGATTCTGTGTTCTGCCTCCCCCCCACACCTTTCTATTTATTATAACATGCACGTTTCCATGTTGCCACACTTTGCTTTTGCTTCTGAAAGGCTGCCAAACGCTTTCTTACAGGGGGGGGAAAAACTGGAAAAGCCAAAATGTTGGCGGTACCACTTGACATCTATCCGGCTATAGTGGAATCCGTCAGGCTTCCTCCTCCATTCTTGCTAGAATCTTCCCTCTATGCCTTAGGAGTCAGCTGACAATTTTGGGCAGGAGAGATATGAGAAGCTGGGGAGTGATTTGGGGAAATGGAAGTCACTGGGAAAGGTGGCCCCGTGAGCCCCCTCGGGAGGCTGCTCTGCAGAGTGCATAGTGCTGGGCCTGGAGAGGTGGCTCAACAGATAAGAGCACTGCCTGCCTTTCCAGAGGTCCTGAGTTCAATTCCCAGCAACCCCATGGTGGCTCACAACCACTTCAACTGAAATCTGATGTCCTTGTCTGGCATGCAGGTGTACACGCAGATTGAGAACTCATACAAAAAAATAAATAAGTGAAACCTTAAAGAAAAAAAAAAAAAAAAGAATGTATAGTCCTTATGCATAGTGCTTAGAGGACCCAGGTTCTATTCCTAGCACTGCCATGGTAGCATGGTAGCTCGTAGTCATCCATAACTCAAATTTCAAGGGATCCAATGCCCTCTTCTGGCCATCTTGGGTACCAGACCGACATGTTGTGCACAAGCATGCTTGCAGACAGACAATCATAGATACAAAATCATCGTAGAACAACACCTTAGGCTTCTGGGGGCTGGGGGGCTGGCTTAGTGGGTAAAGTGCCTGCTGTACAAGCATGGGCAGCTGAGTCCAGACCCTCAGTACCCTAGTAAAGGACACACATCTGTAAACCCCTGCGCTGGACAGGGGGATTACCTGTGGGAAGCAGAGAGGAGGCAGGGTGATCCCTGGAGCTTGCTGGCCAGCCAATTTAGCCAATCAGTGAAGGTTTGCTGGGAGACTCTGTCTCAAAGCACAAAATGGACAGTGATGGAGGGAGACACCTGATGTCAATCTCTGGTTGCCATCTGTATGTCCATGTACACACTCACACACTCAAGTAAAGAAAATAAAAACCATAGGCTCTTGGCTTCTGGGAGAGCTGGATTTGATTTCTAATTCTACCACTTCCTCCATTTGTGGACTTTGGGATTGGGCACTTTATTCTCTTCATGCCGCAGTCTCTAGTCTATAAAACACCCCCTTGGGTGTTTGTGGGGATCAAATGAGAGAATCTATCAAGCATCAAATAACATGCAACTTGCCTGGTATTGTATGTGACACACGCCTTTAATCTTAGCACTTAGGAGACAGAGGCAGGCAGTCTACAAAGACAGTTCCAGGTCAGCCAGGGCTACACAGAGAAACCCTGTCTCAAAAAAATAATTAATTAATTAAACCGATTTAATTAATTAAAATAACATTCTCATTGAAAGGCTCATTATTCTCATTATCGATGTTCTTGCTTTGAGTATGAATAATCTTTTAGGTACTGTGGGGACCGTGTATCTGCTCTTCTTACCCGGGAGCTGGATGTGAGCAAAGACTGTCTCACTCATTCCCAAATTTAGTCAAACCTTTGAGCCTGACGCTCAGGAATTCAGCAAACGTTCTTTCAGTATTAAAAGGACGCAGAGGAAGGATACAAAGGTTCTGTAGCTAGTAAATGTCCTCTTTGGCTTTCTTGTTCTCTCTCCCATACATTTATTTCCCTACATCAAGGGGACTGTGTGTGCCACTACACTCATTGGACAATTTTCAGGAGTCCGTTCTCTCCTCCAGCTACCACGTGGGTCCCAGGACTTGAACTCAGATCACCAAGCTGATTGGGAAATGTCTTTATATGCCGACCTTTCTCGTCATCTTCTTATCTCTTGAAGAGTGTTTACCTTCCCAAGGTAGTGTTCTAGAGAGCATTCATTCCAGGAGCACTAAAAGTTCTAAATGTGACCGAGAAACTCAACCATGAGCAGCGCTTCTCCTGGAAAATAAGATGCTTAAAGTGGGCAAGGGAAGGGCTGGATGAAGCTCTAAGCAGATGCCTAGCATGGTGGGAGGGCCTGGGTTTGAGCCCTTAGGCCACAGGGGAAACCGAAGCCAAGACCACAGACAGCTCCCCGAAGGCAGCTAAAGAAAACACAAACACGGGTTCTTGGAGAAACTGATTTGTTGGGTGGGAAACATCATAGAAACCCCTAAGCCATTAGAAAAATAATAATTAGATGAAGGGGAAATAAATATGAAATGGGAGAAGAGGGACAATAGCCTGAGGTGGGCTGGAGGGGGAGCATAAATTCTGGAGAGAAGAATTTAAGTAAAAAGTTTGTTAGTTTGGGAATTCTTTGGTTTGTTTGTTTGTTTTCTTGTTTTTGTTTAGAGACAGGGTTTTGCCTTGGTTTGCTAGAGTTTTCCTTTTTGCCAGCAGCCATCGTCTTACTCATAATATAACGAATTAGTACGTGCAGAAAAAAGAATAAATGATACTTTCAAATCAAGTTATCAAGCAAACCAGAAGAGGACACTTATTTCTGAAGAATTTTCTGGAAAAAGTTATGTCTCACGTTTTCTGAAAGTTTTTTTTCTACCTTTAATCTCAATTTTCAAGAACTCACAAAATATGATTGTTCTATAAACAAACCCAATTACAAAAAAAAAATTAAACTTTTTGCTCTTAAGCCAATTGAACTGGGATTTTCAAATGGTTCCTTTAATGAGTGTAACTTGCTTTCATTTTCTTTTCTTTGTCTTCAAAAACTGGGTTTCCTTTCTTATATTAAAATTAAACTTTTTTAAGTAAAATGTTGCATAGAGCTGTGCAGAGCTCTTTAGATGTTTTTACTTGCTCCTGCACAGATTTTATCCTCACTAAAATCCACTCCATATATTTAAGTGTCCATTGAATGAAAAAAAAAAAAAAAATGTCCCTGCATCCACCTCTCTGTGGTCTGGTGATCCAAGTCTCACCAGCAAAGCAAAGCTACGACTCTAGACTGTCTGTGTGTGATCCAGGAACAGAGAGAGCCTTCTTTCAGGGTGCCCACGCTTCCGGAAGGTTCTTTCCCTCCAAACGGACAAGGGGCTGAAATACACGACGCTGTCTGATCAATCAGGCATTTTCTTTCGGCCTGTGGGTGGACTGGGCTCAGAGATTAAAGTGGTGGCGAGTCTTTATTTATCAAAACCACCAATCGGTCTCTGCAAGATGTCCATTTTTAGGACGGGAGATCCTTCTGGAACAGCCAAGCACACGATTAGCATTTGATTTCCTCTCCTGACTGCCTGTCTACAGTGATCATGGTTGCCGGGATCCAATCAGAGAACAGAACTGGTTTCCTGGCCAAAGGGATGAAATATGAAGTGGTTCACCTCCTGGGCCAGCTGGGGTGCTCGGAGACATCATGGTCCAGTGACCTAATCAGTGGGCTGGAAATTCTAGACTAATTGTATCCTTTTCAGATCAGCCTTGCTGTGCACACAAGTGAAGCTCCTCCATCCTAGACCCGGGCTTGTTAGCTGCATAATGGAAGAGGCTGCTACAAGGTAACAGGCCATCAACGCCTTCCTGAGCCTGGGTTTCCCCACCTGTGAAACAGGAGGGCCCTTGAGAAGTGCATTTCTCGCCCCCCAGGGCCACTGGACGGCTAAAATCCATTTTAAAACTCCAGGAATATGTATAGTGCTGAACAAACTGGTTGTTCCTAGTGCTATTGTCGCTGCTAACGATACAGGTTTCCGGACCCCCATTCCAGCATGCACATACAGTGGACAGCTGACTTCCTTTTGCCTCCCACGAACAGCCAGCAAAGCTCAGCCTCCATGCAGTGTGGATTCACAACAAACTCTCCCACAAAGGCTGTTTGAGCATGCCAGAGCATTGCCTTATTCCAGAGAGGCCTCCAAGCCAGCACCTCTCGGGGACATTTTGCCCATTCTTAGACTTAACTCAAGAAAATGCGGTACGACCTTTTTTTATTGAAAGCAAACACGGAAGTTAGCCACACTTCAAGTTCTCAAATGTATAGAAAGTTTCCGTTGGAGGGTTAGACACAGAATGGCAAGCCCGCTTCCCTCCACACTGCATCACGCTCAGCCCTCCCTCGTTATATTCCCCCGTCCATTCTTCAGTAATTGGGGAGCTATGGTCTTTACAAATGTCGCCGTTTTATCCGCAGTGTATTTACTTCTGGGAGGATTAGCACGAATGTGTCGATTGCGTTGGGTTGCCAATTTTGTGGGAGTGATTTGAAAGCCTGCAGAATAAACTGTTATTTCACTCAGGGAAATGGGAAGGCAAAAGTGGCAGCATTTTATGTTTCACCCCCTTGGCTTCTTATTTGCATGAAGCCTTCATAACCAAAGGCTGCTGGAATCCTGGGTATAATGATAATGTTGGGAGTGAGAGCCCGGGCCTGGCTGGAAGGTGGGGCTTGTGTAGGAGGCGATTTTTTCCGTGTAGATGTGAAGGTGAAGAAATATTTATTAGTAGAAATTACATATGGAGATTAGAAAAATAAGCTTTTTTTATTTTTTTAGGCACCTGTTCACAGTGTAAGCCAAAAGTCCTCAACTAACTCAGTTGCCACACCCATTGGCAATTGTCGATTATTGTGTGGAATGTCTGCTTGTCATTATCCTAGGAGATTCTCCTGGTTGGAGTAATGATGCAACTCGATTGCATGTCTTAGCTAACTGTAAATTGGCAAGATGAGTCTCTCTCCTCTTACTTTCCAACTCTGTCAAGGCAGGGTTTCTCTGTGTAACAGAGCCCTGGCTGTCCTGGACTTGCTTTGTGGACCAGGCTGGCCTCGAACTCACAGAAATGTGCTTGCCTCTGCCTCCTGACCGCCCAGCCAGAGTCTCTTTCTTTTACTGAAGTCACTAGATACTCGGGGAGGATGGCGACTGAGGCCAATAAGGTGTTGGGCTTTCCCACACAGGTCTGTCAGTCAGTCTGCCAGGGACACGGGTGGGTCAACCCGAAGCTTTCCTCCATCTCACACTCTCCGTGCCTGTCCCTTTGTACTCGTTTCTTATTTTGCCTTCTGAACAAATTGCTAATGAACCCGAGAATGACTATGAAAGATTTTGTTTTAAACACTCCTACAGTGTACAACAGACGAAAGGTACAGACACCAAAGCTGGTGACGCTGCAGAATGGAAATGCGCCGGTGCCGAAATGGAGACCACAGTCGCCACACGGTCGGAGCAGGTGAAGCTTGAGAATCCACCTTGAAGCGCGGCTTAGACTTCAATCGACCAACCAAAAGGCTTGAAGCCGCTGGTGCTAGCGGAGCCATGGGGCCCGCAAGGTCGTGATGAAAATAATCCAGGGAACAAGATGTCTGAATGGTGTTCTCTGTTCTCTCTTAGTTTAGTTTTAGATGGCGTCTCAGGTAGCGCAGGCTGGCCTGAAGCTCGGTGTGTAACAAGCAGTTTCCGGTCCTCCTGCTTCCGCCGTCCAAGCGCTGGGATTATAAACTTCCACCAACCATGCCTGGTGTGGGGTCAAACCCAGGGCTTCCTCAACACTAAGCAGACACTATCGACTGAACGATCGCCTCAACCCTAAGGCAAGGAAAGAAAGGATCACAGGCATAATTCCGTTTTAGAGCGATTGACCAGCAAGCTCTTGGGAAGATGGGATGGAGGAGAAGGAGAAAGAGGAGGGATGGGGCAGAGGAGAGAGAGAGAGAGAGAGAGAGAGAGAGAGAGAGAGAGAGAGAGAGAAGGAGAGGGCAAGAGGGAAAAACGCATATTGCCCAGTGTACTAGAGTGAAGGAGGCACCTAGTGAGGTGGAGCTGGAGAGATGGCTCGGCAGTTGTGAGCACTAGCCTCTATTACTGAGGACCCTGGTTCGATTCCCAACACCAGCATGGTGGTTACAACTGTCTGTAACTCCAATTTTAAGGGATCTGACACCCACTTCAGGCCTCTGTTACACACTCATGATGCTCAGACATACATGTAGATGAAACACCTATAAGCATAAAATAAAGTATGTGCCCCTATGTAGGCATGTTCGCATGAACGTGTCGTATCCCCTGAAGCTGGAGTTACGTATGATTATGTGCTTCTCAATGTGGGCTCTGGAGACCAAACTCATGCCCAGTGTAAGAGCAGTAGGTATTCTTGGATGAGGGGCCAGCCGTCAAGGCCCCTGTTTTTCACTCCCTCCACTGCTGCCTGTAGATCCAAATACTAATAATGTTGCGATGATAGCCCTAGCCATCAGAAAGCAGGCGTAGAGCCTCCAACGAATCACAAAGGCCACTAGGAACCGCCCTTCATGGTCCAGATGAGAAAGCAGAAGCCAGACGTGTGCTGGTGACAGGGCATATGTCATAAAAATCTCTTCAGGGTCTCTTGACCCTCTTTGAACACTATTTGTACACTTTTATTGTCTCTAGACATTAAATTCTAAACAAATAAGGTGGGAGCAAATTCTGTTCCTGAGTCTACTTAACAAGAAAATTGGACTCAACCAACTTTGCCGGCTAGCAGAGGCCTTGCCTTCTTTTCCATTGTCTGCTCTACAGCCTGTTCCTAGCAGGCTCCATGGAGTGCTGCCATGAAGGAGACGGATGAGTCACAGGTGATAAACTGCACTCAGTGAAAAGTACCTGCTCTCACATCTGGGTTCCTCCACCGCACCCCCAGGAATAGCAGGCCAGCACACAGTCCACTTTTCCCTTAACTCACTGAGTCTCCTCAGTTTCACCAAATGAAGGCCCATCCTTACTCAGGTCTAGGAGACCAAATGCCAGGAAGCAATTGCAGGTGCTTCATAAATATCCGTTGACTGACTGAGCTTGCACCAATCAAAGGCAATGGTTTTCCTGGTGCTCTCATTTATGAGGAGATGGGGAAATAGCACCCACCCACGCCTATCTCACGGAGAGGCCCAGAAAATGAGAGAGACAATGGAGATCAGATCCTTGGAAGGGAAGGACGGTGTGTCTCATTAATATTAAGCATCGAGACAGAGCACCTGGTCGCTAAGGAGCCACTCTTGCCCATTGAGAAATGTACCAGGCTGATTTTTAATCTAAATATGGCCTCATTCCCCAGGTCACTCCACCTAAGCTTTACAACTCTTTACCAAAACTCCCCACCCAGTTGCTTTCCTGAGGTCAGACCTGGCCCTGGGTAAGGTCACTTTCAGGGTGGCTAATCTACTTACTTTTCGTTTTCTGACTGTGTTTCCCTTTCCTCAGACCCTCCAGAGGATATGGCACATTCTGCAAGACAAGGTGGGGAAGAAGCTTTCTTGTCTTTCCTAGAACCCTTCTAGAAGGTTCGGGTATGCCTAATCAACCTCTGGGTGAGAAGGCACAGCAAAAGACACCGGACAGAAGTGTCCAGGCTTCCATCACTGGTTAAAGAAGAAAGAACTGGCATCTCTCAAATTTTAACTCTTTGTGATCCTCACCGACACCCCACGAGGCATCTATACTTGCATTCCTGATACTATTACATGATGTATCTTTCTTTTCATTCTTTTTTTTTCCTTCTTTTTTCTTTCTTGGTGGTGGGGGGGGGTTGTTCGAGACAGGGTTTCTCTGTCTAGCCTTGGCTGTCCTGGAACTCACTCTGTAGACCAGGGTGGCCTTGAACTCAGAAATCTGCCTGCCTCTGCCTCTCCAGTGCTGGGATTAATGGCATGTGCCACTAGGCCCAGCTATGATGTTTCTTTTCAAGATATAATATTTTTTGTTTATGTTTTATGTGTGTGGGTGGGTCCCACAGCACATATGTGTGGAGGTCAGAGGACAGCTTTCAGGAGTCAGCTTTTTCCTTCCAAAGACAAAACTGAAGTCCTTGGGTCTGGCAGCAAGCTTTCACCCACTGACCGATCTCACTGGGCCTCTGGGTATATCTTAGTACTATTTTATAAAATCAAGCAAAATATATGACTTAGTTAAGGAACGAGTCTAGAACTGGGTTTTTTCAGCTGTCCTTTACTTTCTTAATCACTTCCTAGGATGAGGTCTGTTTTGATGGTTCTCATTCTTGACCAAGAAGTATCACCAGCACTTGGAAGGTGTGTTCAAAGACTGCTGGGCCTCGTGGGCCCAGCAATTTGCATTTTTAACAAGTTCCCAGGTGATGCCTGTCCAAAAACTGCCCTTGTGAACCTCTACTGTATCATACCTGAGGACCGCAAGGAATCCAGGCTGCCTTATACAGGCCAGTTCAGCCACTTAAAATTCCTCGTGCTCTTCCCACTTTTCTCAAGCTCATTCTTAATCAATGGTCGGGTTTACTCACAGTTTTCTTAAGCAACACCGTGGTAATCTATGACACTGATGGATATCTCCGTCTGCAGAGGATAATCTTTCTATCAGGCAGTCAGTCTAGACAGGAACTTTATTATTACACTATTACTCTCTTCTTATAGAGATACTTACTGCCATAGGTTCGTATCTTACTTTCTACCTAGCAGATAAGCACTGCCAGCTCTATTTTGTTCACCATTGCTGTTCACTGTTACAGACTTAGTGGTTTGTGTTTTTTTCCCCATTTTTTATTCGTTATTAATTATACTTTATTCACTTTGTATCCCCTCTATGGTTTCCTCCCTCCTCCTGTCCCAATCCCTCCCTTCCTCCACTCTCTGCATGCATGCCCCTCCCCAAGTCCACTGGTAGAGGTGGTCTTCTTTTCCTTCCTTCTGATCCTAGTCAATTAGGTCTCATCAGGAATGGCTGCATTGTCTTCTTCTGTGGCCTGGTAATGCTGCTCCCCCATCAGGGGGAGGTAATTAAAGAGCAGGCCAATCAGCTCATGTCAGAGACAGTCCCTGTTCCTATTACTATGGAACCCACTTGGACCCTGAACTGTCATGGGCTACATCTGTGCAGGGGTCTTAGGTTATCTCCATGCATGGTCCTTGGATCCATACTTATCACCCTGCACAAAACTAAAGTCCAAGTGGATCAAAGACCTCAATATAAAACCAGATACACTAAACCGCTTAGAAGAAAAGGTGGTTTGTGTTTGTTTGTTTGTTTGTTTGTTTGTTTGTTTGTTTTCTGAATCCCCAATGAGCTTTCTGAGAGAAAAACAAAAACAAAAACAAAACAGAACTATGCACCTTGGCATGACTATATTGCCACAGTTGAACCCGGAGCCTGGGGCATGCCCTGAGTGCCTGAGTGCATTGGCATGGCTGTCTCCAACCCAGTGCAGTAACTCAGGAACTATATGTTGGGAGAGGAAATGGATGAAAACCCCTTTCAGCATTCTTGCTCCTACATCGGCTACTGCATTCCTAATCCCACTGTGGAGGTTCCTTTCACAACAGTTTGCAATTGTCCTGGAGTTTATGAGCATGCTTCCTTGCGCATCTAAACCTATATTGTTCCTGCCTCGAAATGTGTACATGTCCACATTCCCCAACGGTGCTCACACGAAGGCTCCTGTAGAAGCCCTTGTGCTTTCCAGTCATTCCCAGTGACTTGTTCCAGCCATGACTGTGACTCATCCTCTCATCACTCCCATACAACCGAGGGGAAGCACACAACCAAGTCCCATTCAAGGTCAGGGCTAAAGGGACAAAGGTGTCGGGCATGAAATGGGTGACCCTGGCTAGCAAGATGTGCCCGAGGCTCCCAGTCTCTTCCAAGATTTCTACATTGCTCTAAACACGCACCTCTTTGCCAGATGTTTACCCCATCTTTCAAGTGGAAGCAAGTCCTTTCAATTAGGCTCATCAGGGGAAACCCGCTCCAGCTCTCTGATGAAGGAATGGCCCAACCAGTTTGCCTAAAATAAGAATTGACGTCGTGATTGTCTGGATTCTGAAGCTGTTCTGACAGCATTTTCTAGCTGGCTAATGTCCCACCAGTAATGACCTGGAATAGAAAAACAAAGGCCCTTCTCATTTTGTTTGCCAACCACAGAAGGCTGTCTAAGGCCTGGGTGAGAAGGGCCCTCTCGGCACGTTTACCTCACTCTTGAGTTGACTTTTCTCTACTTAAATATTTTATTGAGTTCTTACGTGGTGGTACACGTGTATGCGACACACACACACACAAGCACTCTCTCACACATACACACAAGCATGCGCACACACACACACACACACACACTGTATCTCCAAGTCTCTACAAGTGCCCCAGAAAACAAGCCAGTATTTGTACCATGGAACAGGTCGCCCTGATATCTCCAGCCAGGCTTTGTTTTCACTTCGTGGAAGAAATGAGCCACTGAAGGAAAAAAAAAAATAGATTTTAAAAATCGCACTTGGAATTTAGGTGCTAACTTGTCTTTGTTCCCAATTTCATAATCAGATTTCAAGTCTATACTAGCGTTTTAATGGCGCCACATCTGTGCAGTTCCTTTGAAATTTTCATAGTCTCATTAATTAAAGGACTGAGGAACACAACAGGTGAGAGGAAAAAAGGTCATTCGAGAACGAAACTGCTGGGGTGCAGCGTGTTTAATTGGCTGTACCTTCCAGGTATTCCTCCCGTGTGGAGAGGTGTTCCAGACTGGCTGGTGAGGCTCTGATCTAAAGCCTGCTGTGATACCTTTTCCAGGTTCTCTAGAATTTGAGAGAGAAAACCTCAAACTTCAGAGAGATTTCCTGGTTCAACTGGGAACCGGTAATGAGTAATCAAGGCAAGCCAACGAACGTGTAGACAGTAGCTGTTCTGTCAAACTCGCCACAAAGGGAACCCAGGGCTTCCATGCCCTGGCAGACTTAGAAATATCTGAGTCATTTGCCTGTCTCTTCCCAGCCACACACATTTCTAGAACAGGAGAGGAATGTTAGAATCTCAGCCTGCGTCGCCTCAAACTAGTTTTGAAAATTATGACCAAGGTCTGGATAGATGGCTCCGCAATTAAGAGCGCTTCCTGCTAGGATCCGAGTTCAATCCTCAGCACCTATGTCAGGTGGTCAACAACCCCTGTACCTCCTTCTGCAGGAGATCCAAGGCCCTCTTCAGGCCCCATGAGGACCCACACAAATGTGGATCTCTGTCTCCCTCTTTCTTCCTCTCTCTCTCTCTCTCTCTCTCTAGCTCACTTGCTCACTCTCCTTCCCCTTCCCTTTCTCTCCTCCTCCCTCCCCCCCACCTACCTACACACACAAAAACACATTTTTTTTTTTAATCAAAAAAAGAATTATGGGGGGGAGGGTGGGACCGGGAGGGGAGGAGGGAGAGGCTTATGGGGGGATACAAAATGAATAAAGTGTAATTAATAAAAGTTAAATAAAAAATTTAAAAAAAAAGAATTATAACCAAACCAATACCTTACAGGACAGCATGATGGGTAATCTTGATTGTCAGTCTGACAGGATTTATAATCACCATGGAAACAAATCAACAGTCTCTAGGGCATGTCTATGAGAATTTATCATCTATCTATCTATCTATCTATCTATCTATCTATCATCTATCTGTCTATCTATTTTTGTTAGGCTAATTGAGATGGGAAGACCAGGCCTAAATGTAGGCAGCACCACTCCACTGGGATCCCAGACTGAAGAAAAGGAACAAAGGGAGGTGAACAGCAGCCCTGCTTCACGACGGGGCTCAGTGCAACCAACTCCTCAATGCTCCTTCTGCCAGGACTTCCCCACAAACTGTGAAGAGAGCTCTCCTTCCTTAAACTGCTTCTTGTCACAGCGGTGACACACGTGACAGAGGTGGAGAGAGCAATGGGGCGCATCTTTACATGAGCTCAATTTCCCCCTTCTTACGTCAAGGACAGAGCCTGGAAACGTAGGTATTTTCAGAAGAGAGTCATAAAAGGCTAACAGGTGTGGCAGACAGGTGTGAGAAGCGGTGCAGCTTTACCTCCCAGCTTTTGGAGACATCATAATAATGAGACACAGGCCGTTTCCAGCTCACGTCAGCAGTAGAAACACAGAACCTGGTGGTAAGTGGCAGTCAATGTGCCGGGAACTGTGGGACCATATGGAACCCACCCAGCGGTGGCATATCAGGTATTGCCAAGCTAGAATCTATGATCCAAAGACAAGACACTTTGAGAGAAGCTGAAATCTGAACTGTCTTCATGTTGGCAAGTCATTCTGGGTTCTATTTGCTTGTTTGCTTAAGAAACGCTGGCCCTATGAACACAGTGTGGAGCAAAATACAAACAAACAAAAACAAGGTAACAAGCAATAAATCAGGGCTGGGCCTGAGGCTTCAGATGGAGCTTTGTTGGTAGAATTCTCACCCAGCCCCGAGGTAGGAGGTGGAGCGGGTCCTGGGTTCAGTCTCCACTACGGGATAAACTAGGTATAGAGGTGAACACATGGAATCCCAGCATTCAGGAGGTTGAAGTAAGAGATTCAGAAGGTCATCATCAGCCGCAAAGAAAGTTTGAGACCAGCCTGGTACACATGAGACCCTCCCTCAAAGAAACAATCAATAATCCAAAAATGATTCAAACAGACAGTGTTGTGCCACACGATTTTAATCCCAATTCTTAGGACATAGAGGAAAGCAGATCTCTGTGAATTCCAGGACAGGCTGGTCTACACAGAGAAATCCAGGACAGCCAGGCTACAGAGAAAGGCCCTATCTCCGATAAATGGATAGATAGATAGATAGATAGATAGATAGATAGATAGATAGATAGATAGATAGATAGATAGATAGATAAACAGATTCAAATGGAGTGTGACACTATACCTAGCACCTAAAAAAAAAAATGCTGTGTGCAAGCTCTGCCTAAGGTCTTGAGATGGTTCTCTTTGCATCTTCCTCCCCTGCATTCCCTGTCTGAGCCTTCAGCCTTCATTCCCCCACACCTGCCCTTCATCTCAGGCCAGTTACTGGTACACAACTTGAGCCAGCCAGATGGCTCGACAGGTAAAGCTGCTTTCTGCCAAACCTGATGACCTGAGTTTGATCCTCAGAACTCGCAGTGAACGAAGAGAACCAACTCCTGCAAGGTTTTTTCTGATCTCCACACATCAGCCATGGTACATGCTTTCCCCTAACCCACATGAAGCAAACAACTAAATACATAAATGTCTTTTTTTTTTTAAGAAAAGGAAAAGCAAAAGATACCTCCTTAGACACTTATTCACTTCATTCTTTGTGTATCTGAAGATACTGAGACCCAAAAAGATTCAGTGATTTGGAGCAGTTAGAAATCACCACCAGACAGAAATTGGGTCTCGAACCCAAGCCTTTAGTTTCGATATGGATTTATTCGCCTCTCTAACAACATAGCTTGTATGACTAGAGCAAACTATAGGAGTGAAAACTGTGTAAGCAAGAGAGAATTTCCTCTCAGACGGCTCCACACCATTGCTCCTGCTGTTACAGTTATTACTCCTGTGAATTCACTTAGAAAGGGAAAAGACCCCACCGTTCCTCTGCGGCAGCCTGCAGTGGCATGCAGGTCTGCATCTATACAGCATAGCTCGGCACCACGCACTTTCTCCCCCTGAAACTCAGTCAGGAGATGACAGCATCTCCCTCTCAGGAAAAGGCAGTTCAGTAATCTCTGTTGACAGACTCTTCCAAGGAAGGCTTATGCGTGGCTCACAGCCACTGGCTCTCAAAGTTATGGGGTGGACTCAGTCCCGGATATTTTAGCCTAAGAAAACAAGTTCCACTCAACTCCCCCAAATCCCCACAACATAAGAGCATGGTGTTGCACAAAACGCAAGGCACCACGATGGCTCGCTCTAGATTTCAGTTTCTCAGCTGTGGCCTGACAGGCTTGAACGAGAGATCTCTAAGAAGCTTCTTAGCATTTTAGCACCTCCTGCATTTACCGCAGGTGGTGGAAGTTGATTTGATATGTTCTGATAACACACACACACACACACACACACACACACACACAGCGTCTTTAAAGGTTTTCATATCGTATTGACTTAATTGAGTAAGCAGTTAAGAATATATCTTAACCAGATATAAGCCGGTTGCTTTTCATTGTCACTGTTGTTGTTATTTTACGTTTATATTGTTTCACATTCTAAACTTTAGAACATATTTCTGATGATTTTTTACAAAGCTCTTTCACCACCTATGTCTCCATTTTGACAGTTCAGTAAACACACGCATCGAAGATTGTTTTCGACCATCTATTAAGTGACAATAGCAAAAGGGAAGGAAACTCTTGCAATTCCTCAGCTTTGGTCTCCACAGGGAGACCTTTTATACTTCTTAAAGTCTTTGGCTTTCTCCTGTCAAAGCAAGCATCCTAAGGAAAGGAGGAAATTATGGCAGACACTAGAAAGTCCACACGCGGCACCTCTGCCCATCTCTCTACATTTCCACATCTTGTGCCGCTTCTGGAACAATGAGTTGAAGATTGATGCTTTCAGGGATAATGAAGCCTGGGGCCACTTTTAAGGCGTGTACCCGTCAGTTCCCGTTCCTTCTCTGCATGGGCTGAGAGATGGGAGAAAATCAGCAGATTTCTGTGTGTTAATGTTCAACTAGTACAGTGATGGCTATAAAGCACGGGGCCGACAAGAGTGGCTTGACAGGCCCGCCCTTCCAGCCCATTGAAGTAGGCCTGTACTTGCCCTGTAAGGCCCCTTGTCTAATTAGCTACTGAGCTGTTCCCTGGCTCCCCGTGCCTGACGGGAGACTTCCTCGGGAAAAGTCTTGTCACCAAGCATGATGAAGTGGGGCTTGATTGTGCTACAAGATGTCCTGTAGTTGCAGGCCAGACTGCTGAGAGTAATCATCGACTTTGCAGATTCCAGCCAGCGCCAGGGCTCATCTGCCAGCACAGGGGCTTTGCAGATGTCAGCAGGCAAGATCGCTGGCTGCTGGAAGAACACAAGGAATGGCTTTGTTTACATTTGTTTCTAAGGACCAGGCATGCTTGAGAGAGTGGGGAACTGTCTTCGAGTTACGATTCCTCGTGGCATCCTCCTAGGAGAGAAAACACCAGAATGCATCTTCTGCTGGTGACCAACCTGGAGAAGCCACGTGATGACTGGTTACGTGTCTCACTTCTCTCTGTTCAGCCAGTTCTTTGGGCCACCTAGTCACACCCCCGACTGTGTCTCTGGGAAACTTACTGAGGTTGAGTTGCTCCCTTCGTTTATAAACAGAGGAGAGTATGTGCCCATTCTCATTAGCTGAAACTAACAGTGATGGCAACGATGACATTGTGATGTCTGTCACTGTGCTACAAGAACGCCTGCCTGTCAGCTCCGTTCATGCAGCGATTCACCACGGATTCGCAGACGGTACACCAGCGATAAGAGTTTCTGCCAGCGATAAGGGTGTTCCGATGCAGTCTTGCTAGGTGGGTGTAAGATTTGCCGGGGTCTTCTCTCACTCCGTCACTGAACATCACCATCCTTCTGTGGCGACAAAAGCTGTTCCAAGCAGTACTTTCAAAGACAAAGGTGTAGGTCCCAGCAGAATAAACACTGTCACCACCCTGCAAATATGATTCAACCCAGAAAGCATTACCACCTGTCAAAATGCATATTTCAGTTCAGGAAACACAAGTTAAGAGTACTTAAGGGCTGGGGAGATGGTTTGGTGGATGAACGCACTTGCTGTACAAATCTGAGGACTTGAGTTCAAACCCCAGACCACACTGAAAGTCGGAGCATTTCAAATCATAGAGTTCCCGTGAGGACATGGGAGGATGCCCAGAAGCTTGAGGACCAGCTCGCCTGCCATACACAGTGAAAAATCAACACAATCTGTCTCAAACAAGGCAAAGGCAAGAACTGGTGTCCAAGGTTGTTCTCTGACCACCACCATATCAAAACAGTTACATTTCAGAGGTACAAGAGAGAGCGCCTGTGGTGGTAGCTCTGGGAGAGTGAGATAGGAGGATCTTGAATACTGATATTTACATAGAGACATCCCTGCTTCCTGAGAGGAGCCTGAAACACAGAGCTGAACCGGAAGCAGACTCTAGACAGGTCCCCAGCGTCCAAGCTGCACGCCTTTCCTCACCAAAATGTGGTGTCTTCCAGGACTCTGAAGCGCTCAACCTAAACCACTCATGAAACTTGTCAGAGCTCCAGTTTGACATCGTCCTCCTGTTGGCCTGCGGCTGATGGAAGCTTTTTTAAACGACGGGCAACAAAGGAGAACAAGGCTCGTTTCAAAAAATTACTCAGTAATTTAAATAGACATGAGGATATTATAAATTATAAATTAAATTATAAATTAAAATTATAAATTTTCTGTGGGGGGGGAAATCAGATTTTATGTGAGAGAAACAAGGCACAGAATGGTATGTAGAATATCTATGCATGGAACATGGAATAAAATTCTGGGGTTATATGTCTCAACTAACAAAGGTGCTGTAAACAAATTTCTTTAGAATGACAGGAGAGAGGAGCTCAGAGCTGTCAAGAGGAAAAAACTGTAAATTTTCATTTTTACTTAACTTCAGTGCTGTTTGAATTTTCTATAGTGAGCATTTTGTCTTGCTAGTTTTCAGTGTTCTGATATTATTTTTTAGTGTGTGTGTGTGTGTGTGTGTGTGTGTGTGTGTGTGTGTGTGTGTATACCCCATGAGGTACTGTGGTGTGCATACACTGTATGGAGTATGGAGGTCAGGAGAGAACTCTGTAGAGTCGGCCCTCGGCTTCCACCTTGACGCGGGCTCAGGCTGACACAGCACACCTTCAGGCACCTTTAGCACGGTTTCACAGGGATGTTACCTCTACAGGTACACACTTTCATCTGCTTCAGTTTATTAGCCACGGTCCTTTGTCATCCTAAGCATCTCCTTTCTGAAAAACTTGTGGAAACAAAAAGATAGCTGAGTATCTTAGCACTCACGTGTAGCCCTAACACCTAACACTGGGAGGCTGACGGGAGAGGAGCTGTGGGGTGCAGGAGTTTGAGATTCCCCTGAGCAGCACAATAGGACTCCTCCCCAAGATAGATAGATAGATAGATAGATAGATAGATAGATAGATAGATAGATAGATAGATAGATAAACAGCAACAAAGAAACATTAGGCATGTGCAGTTACCAAATTCAAGTCAAGGTATGCTCCAGCTCCATTGTTATGGCTCAGTAACAATGCATAAATCTTTCCCATCAGGCACATCTCTAACACAGATACTGTTGTAGAATATTGATTGGGTTTCTAAAAACGTTCTATACAAGAAACAAAATAGAAAGATGTCAATATGCTGGGGTTACCTTGATTCATGTATAAGCCTGTATAAAGTAAAAACTCACTTCTGTAGCAGATCAACTCTGTATTTAAAAATGGTCCCAGAACTCTGCTCTTCAAGAGCAGGGACTACTCTTGCACACACTGAAGCTCACAACCGTTTGCAGCTCGACTTCCAGGGCATATGCCTCCCTCTTCTTGCCTCTGTGGCCACTAAGCACATACGTGATGCACCTGCCCACAAGCTGGCAAACACTCGTACACCAAACAAAGCTAAAAGAAACATAAATTTTTAATTCCATCGCCTTAAATATCGACAGCTGTAGTCTCCAAACCATGTATGGCAGCCAATGGGGGAACAAATGAGGGTGTGAGCACACTTCCCAGTAGCATTATTTCCTAATTGTGCTTTCACTATCTTTTAGAGAATGGTAATTATTTCCCGTTAAGAAACGTCTAGCTGAGCACTGCGGTACAAGCCTGTAATCCCAGCACTTGGGAGGAGGAGGAGGATCGGGAGTTACCTTTGGCTGCATGAGTAGCCTGGACTACATGAAACCATTGTCTTTGAAAAAAAAGAAAATGTAGTGAGATGGCTCAGTGGGTGAACGTGCATCCCACCAAGACTGACAACCTAAGCTCAATTTCAGGAACCTTGATTCAAGGTGGAAGGAAAGAATAGGCCTCTAGAAAGTGTCCTCTGACCTACACACACACACACACACACACACACGCACGCACGCACGCACGCACGCTCACACACCCCATAAAGATATGTAAGAAAAATTAAATATCAAACAATAAATATACTTTAATTAGACTTTATGTTTGACAATTAAAAATTTAAAGTTTTTTAAATTTTAGTTCAAATTTTCTCAAAGCAGCAATAAAGACAAATGCAAACTGTTGTGGTACTTACATAGGGAAATCATGAGAAGACACAGCCAAGCCGTCGCTTGCACTAATAACAACTAGGTAGCCGTCATTTTTAAAAACAATGTCACAAAAGCTATTTCGAGGCTGTCATGCTCAAGAATAATTAGTTTCCATCAAAACAACAGATTATCTGTTCGTGTTGTCCAGTGGGTCATTACGATGAACAACCAATACAGATAAATGATATCTAATCTCTCGTGCTCTTCTATCGGGCTGATGGATGCTTATAACATCTCCGATATTATAAGGTAGAAAAATTATGCTGACATTTAGAAGCAAACGCACAGAAAGATAAAACTAAGTACAACACAGGCCCCACACTACTGGGGGGGGGGGGGGCTATCTGAAGACAAATAGAACTGAAAACAGAATGGCAATTAGAACCGAGGGAGAATTATAGCAACAATGACTATACCTTGTGGGTGGTAGGCAGGTCAATTAATTATATGAGAAAAAGGGGGACCCAGGCATTTCCGCAAGACACATTAGTAAGAGAGATATTGACTTAAGCATCTTTGAAATTCTATGCCCTAAAAGAAGACAAAGGGGTTTCCCTGGCATTGATCGGCTCTCAGATCAGGCTGACTTTAATGAGAAATGGCTGGGCCACAAATGATACCAAGAGCATGCAATCGCTTACAGCTCGTACGTACTGGGCTCCGCAGATTACAGCTCTTCCATGTGGTCCATATGCATGCTGTGCTTATCGGGTAATATTGGAAAGTGCCCGTTTCGTTCATCCTACATCTGAAAGAGCAATTTGGGCCGCTCAACTTTGAGTTCACCCCAGTAGTATCCATCCCTTGGAGGAAAACCCGTGAGCAAGGGCAAATCTCTGAAAGTGAAACAAGGACACCTGTGGGTTACTGGTTCCGAGATCTGGAAAATGGTACTATTCAAGCTCTTTCTGACTCATAGGTCAACTTCAGCTGAGTCTTTCTGCTTCTGGCAGAAATGAGGGCTCTTGTGGCCTCACTGAGTGCGGATGGCAACAGGCCTCCTCTTAGTCCACTCGCCGTTCTACTTCCCAGAGCTGCAGAGATGGCTCAGCAGTTAAGAGCGCTTGTTCCTCCTGTGGACAACTCAGGTTTAGTTCTCAGCACCCGCATCAGGAGGCCCACAACTACCTGTAACTCCAGCTGCGCTGGATCTGATGCCCTCTTCTGGTCTCCATGCACACATGCATATCCACTCACACAGGAAAACTAAAAAACAAAAACAAAAACAAAACCTAAAGAAAAAAAAAAAAAAGGTGGGAGAGAAATTTCTACTCACCACCATTTTCCCTCCCAACTTCAATGCTGCTGAAATCTTTGTTACAGATAAGAGCTTGTTAGGGTTCTTTTTCTTCTTAAAACCTGCAATTTTCCAGGAATATATTCTAGATTTCCTTCCATTAACAGGCAAACAACTACAAGAATATGTATGTTTTCTCTGCAAATGCAAATGAAGAACCCTGGATGGGATGATCAGAAAGAGAGAGAGTAAGGGAATCCAAATAATAAATGCTGTTTGGTTAATGGTATTGTGGGAGTCGGTACTGAGGTCCTAGTTTGTATAGCTATGTCGTAGCTATTTAAGATGTCACCATTCCGGGGGGGGGGGAGATAGGGATGCTGTAGTGTGCTATTTCATGTTTACAACTATTCTATAACTCAAAAAATATTTCAAAATAAAAAGTTAATCAAATAAATAAATAAAAGAGCTCTCAGGAATCAGTCCCCTCTACTCTAATCACACTTAGGGATTAATGGTTTTCAGATGTGGTGGTGCCGACATGGTCCCAGAATTTGTGACACTGGAGCAGGACAATCTCCAGTTCACTGCCAGTTTGAACTGTGCAGTAAGATCCTGTCACAAAACTAATTGATCACATTAAACTAAAAACATTAAACTAATGGTTAAACTGTGGAGTCATTCCTTGGTATGAGTATAGCAGCCCACTACAAAAAATCTCAATGACAAGACTGAAGATTATCAAAAATGAATTGTAGGTTTGTGAATGTTACACAAATAAACACACACACACATATTTATATGGGACACCTGGCAATGTGACTGGAAACCTTAGTTGTCCCAACGGGGAGGTGTGATGACCATACAACAAATAAAGGCCACACATGATACCAACTATCCCACCATGCACAGTAAAGCTCTACTGCAGGGAACCACCCAACCCAAAGTGTCAGTCATCCTGAGGCTGAGAAAGATAGCTTAAAGTAACTGTAATTATAACCAAAAGAGACAGAAATGAATGTGGGAAGCCCTGAGCCATGCCTTCATTTTGGACCACAATGAAACTGGCTGTTCTGACAAGAAACGAGTAGTCAGAGTGTAGCAGCCACCACAAGCTAGCTTCTCCAGGCCAAAATCACATGGCAGCCCCCCTCTTCCAAGACTGCCCAAAACGTCTCCTTCTAATATCCAAATCTGCTTTCCTTGTGTTTCAATCCAGCTCAAACCAACTCTGATTTTGGGAATTCTTATAGCTATGTCTTAACGTTTATTCACATAAAATGCCCCAAATTCATTGAAGTTGTAAAGATTATTTTTTTGAAATGCTTACAATATGTACTACCTTTTACCTGGATCTTGGTAAATATAGACTTTTATTTACTGGGGTTTTTTGTTTTGTTTTGTTTTGATGGCATAACGTATGACTGATGTAGCCTTATTTCATTGAGTCAGCGCTTTAACACACTCAAGCTATGAACTTCCACTACCTCTGCAAACACACAGATCTTCTTAAGTGGTTGGAAAGCCTTAAGACATCTGCTCTGGTTTCCTTTCTGTGGCTGTGGGGAAATCACCCTGACAAAAAGCAGCTTCAGGGGAGAGTGGGTTTATTTTAGCTCACAATTCCTAGTTACAACTCATCACTACAGGAAAATCACAGCTGCAAGAGCATGAGAGGGATGGTCACACTGCATCCACAGTAGAGTAGAGAGAATTGAATGCGTGCATGTGTGGAGAGCTGGCTCCCTCTACTTTTACACAGTCTGTCCCTCAAACCATGGAATAGTATCACTCACTTTCAAGCTGGGTCTTCTCATAGTCTTTCAAGCAATCAGGGCAATCCCTACAGACATGCCCATAGCCCAGCCAGATGTAAACAATCATTTAAGACTCTTTCCCCCAGGGATTCCATATTGGGTCAAGTTGGCAATGAAAACTAACCTTCCCAACAGCTTATTTCTTTGTTCAGCCCAGCACCAAGAAGAGTACTATTACCCCAGGGTTGACACTAGAAAGAGTAACAATTGTAGCATTTTTGTTGCACCACCCCCAACTGTCTGTCTCTGAAGAACTCGATGAGGTAGTATTATTTACTGTGGCCCCAGACAACAGCCAGGCAAGCAAGCGCAACACATGCTCAGGGTCAGCTCACCAGCTGCTGACAGAGCAGAATAAGAGATCCGAGTATTTTCGTTTCACGGCCCAGGCTCCCAACTTCTTTCTGGCTTTGGAAACATGAGGGAAACGCCAAGAACCAATTTAGGATAGAAGGGACTGATCATTGATGCTCTTCAGACACACCCCATATGTGCTTTTATTTAATGCTTATCTCCAATAACCGGGGCTTTAGGGGAGGCAACCGAAAATTGTCTGTTTACAATTTTAAGCCAAATACAAATTTTAAGCAAATACTTCAACCATAAGCCAAGGACATCTAAAAAATACGCTTTCAACGTCATGTGTCTGTGTGTGTATGTGCATATATGATGTATACATGTGGTGTGTATGCATCTGTGGTGTGAGTGTGAATGCCTTGTGCACATGTGTGGAGGCCAAAAGAAGACGTCCAGTGTCCTGTTCTGTCTCTTTCTGCCTTATTCCCGTGAGACAGTCTCTCACTGAACACGGAGCCTGCCTGAGAGCCAGCACACCCTAGGGATTGTGCTTTTGCCTCACCTCACAATGCTGGAGGTTTTGTGTGATGCTTTTTCACGTGGATGCTGGGGATTTGAACTCGGGTCCCCACGCTTGCACACCAAGCAAAGGGCTACCTCCCCAGCCCTTAGCAGAGCCTTGTTAACACTAAGGAAAATGTTCCCTTTTCTCTTCTTTCCTCTCTCATGATCTCAGAACAATCTTAGGATTCACGTTAAGGGAAGAATTTATTTTAAAAGTTTGCTGCAAAATACATAATTTTATGAGCATTCTTCATACAAGAATCCTGTGAGACCTCAAATTAAAAGTAATTAAACTTGTGGCTGGCTAGGTCTAGGGGAAAAAACTGGCACTATTATTCTGCTAAATGGACCTGGTATTAAACTGTCCCCCAATTCTTAGCTTTATAATCACGGATCATTGCGTCTCTCAACCTTCGTCAGAGAAGCTTCTTTTTGCAATGAGTAGTAACTGAAACAGAGCCCAGCGGCAGGTCCACACACAGAGAGGAAGGGACTGAACTACTCAGCTCTAAATGAGACATCTACTTCACCACCCCAGGGCTCAGGGGTCGTCCTGGAAGAGGGGGACAAAGATCGCAAGCGCCAGAGAGGGCAGATGTCTTTAGTAAGACAGTATTTGTCAGAAACGACAGCACAGCGGTTGTGACTGCATAAGACCTGCGCGACGTGCAGCCAGCCGAACCCGCAGCATGGGTGATGGAGGGGTTGTTGAAGTCCCGCCCCTTGCTGAGGAGCCATTGGCCGTTGATGGCTCCTGGGTGATGGAGAACGAGTTTTCTTCGGGGATATGGGCCCTGGGAGGCTACCTACGGACAGTCAAACCGCCCTTTCACAGGGGCAGCGTATCAGACACATCACACTTAGGAAGTAGCAACAAAAATAATTTCCTCGTTGGGGGGAGGGGGTCACCACCACATGAGGGACTGTATTAGAGGGTCACAGCATTAGGAAGGTTGGGAGCCACTGTAACAGATGGTCCCCACAGTCGTGCACACTAACTGGACTCAGTGAGCATTAAATTTCAAAAGAGAGAGAGAGAGACAGAGAGAGGGACAGCTACATAGTGAGTCCCTGAGAGAGAGCGTGCACATGAAGTTGAGAGGTAAGATTAGGAATTGAGGGGAAAAGGATCCAAATATGCATTTATGCCTGTGTGCACACATATGCACCTATGAAGATTAAAAAATATGTATATTTAATACAAGGGACCGAGGAACTGTCAGATTGGGTTTCAACCAATGAACGAATTCTATTTTCCTTGCCTGTGTCTCAAATTCTGCCATCACTGCCTGCTTCCACAGGTAAACTCATTTCACAAGGCTGTGTACCTGGGATCCGTTTCCAGCTCCTCCTTCACTCGTGTATCTTCCCATCCTCCCCGGTCAGCCCCCACAGGCGTGAGGTTAGCTGCCAGCGCTCTTTGCTTGGACGCTCGGCTGTAGAGCAGCATTCTAAGGTTGAACGCTTATTTCTGTTTTGCTTGCTAACCAGCCGAACAGAGTGTTCATTCTGTTGTAAATGGAACTGCAATAACCTGGCCCTTCTGCAGAATTACTTCATTTAGGATTCCTCCCCACATACGTGAGTGGTTTTTTTTTTTCCAAAGAATGAGCATTGCTGTAGTAAGATTTCTCAATAGTTAAATATTGTAAAACAAACAAAACACACACACACTGAGCTGTTGAGCTTGAAAAAGAGTGGTTCTGACCACAGATAAAACAACCCCTACCTCTAAAGACTCCCTTATCCTTTCAACATGCTTTTGCAAACTGTGAATCAAAACTACTTTGAGATTTCATCTTACACAAGCCGGAATGGCCAAGATCAATAAAACAAATGACAGCTCGTGCTGATAAGGATGTGGGGTAAGGGGGACACTCATTCATTGCTGGTGGGACTGCAAACTGGTACATCCACTATGGAAACCAGTGTGGCGGTTTCTCAGGAAGCTGGGAATAGCTCTACCTCAAGATCTAGCTATACCACTCTTGGGCATATACCCAAAGGACTATACATCTTACTACAGAGACCCTTGTTGAACCATGTTTATTGCTGCTCTATTCATAAAAGCCAAAAATTAGAAACATCCCAGATGTCCCTTAACTGATTAGGAAAACAAATGGATAATGAAAATGGAAAATGAAACGTTATTCAGCTGTTCAAAAATTATGAAATTTGCAGGTATATGGATGGAGCTAGAAAAAAAAAATCATCCTGAGTGAGGTAACCCAGACCCAAAAAGTCAGCTGATATTGCATGTTTTATTTTATACGTGGATTTTAGCTTTTCAACCTTAGGTAGGCATGTTACAATCTGCATGACCACAAGAGGTTATCTAGAAAGGGACTAGAGAGGAGGGGAGAAAATTAAAATGAGTGAAATGCGTGTTCTTCAGGCTGTAAACCCATCCTGTCCTGGCAGAGATATCAACAGTTCCAGTGCACTCGAGAGACAATTTCGTGAGGTCCACCAATATGTTGCTTTTAAAAAAAAAAATCTATGTGTAGATGGTATGTATGCATGTACGCATGTACGGTAGCATGTAAGTGGGTGGGCACATGCGTGTTTGTGTGTATCTGTGTGTGTGAGAGAGAGAAAGAGGAGTCCTAGGGTCTATGTTGAGAGCCTCCCTGGATCTCATTCCCCCCATCCTGTTCACTGAATCACGCTCTCAGCAGTGCCCCATCTCCATCTTCTGAGCACTGGGATTACAGGCAGGCCACCACACCCACCTGGCATCTGGGTGGGCTCTGGGGACCCAGACTCCAGTTCTCACACCTGTACAGCCCATGCGCTATTCGCTGAGCCATCTCCCCAGCACCTGTGCGTGTTCCTTTAACAGGTGAAACAGGGTCTGTCAAAGGCGGGGGTCGGGGCTGGGATGCCATTAGATTCTTTATGTGACTCTTGACCTGGCTGCTCACAGGCACAGCGATGGCATCATCACATCTGCAAGCCCCAGTGAGTTCACCGAGCATTGAATAGGGGCCGTAATTGTTCTCCTGTAATGAGGCTGTGGACTCTGTTCTTGGCGTGACTCACTCTGAGTTTATTTAGAAGTTGAGGGTGGCTCCCCGTGTTCAGACAAATTGGACATTTTGCCACATCACCGCCATTACCACCACCACCCCCGACGTTGGGCTCCCTTCCAAAACATTCAGTGAAGATCCTCTGGAAGCACAAGCCACAGAGCTCTCTCTGAGTCACGAGGAGTGAACAGCAGTCAAGCCCACAACCCGGGTTCTCTCCACCCGACTTTACCAGCAAGGTTCATGACTTAAATTCATCCCAGCAGAACTTCTCGTGGTTTACATTTATTTATTTGTTTGTTTGTTTGTTTATTATGGTATGTGTGTGTATCAGCTTTTCCCTAGTCTCTTTCCAGACATAATAGTCATAGTAGAGGAGCCACTGCCATGGGACCCACACTATGGTTTGGAATGAGCCTCTTCTGTTATGGGTTCCTCCTATACGTTAAATATCAATCTTCAAACAGGCCTTGGCACCATCTCTCTGTGCCCTCCTGGTCTGCTTAAAGAAGCTATCTGTATCAAAACTCGGAAGGATCCGAGATGTCCTTCAGGAACACATCTACATTAGAATGTTATCCCATGTTTTGAAATAGAAGAGTTATCAGGCCCAGCTTGGTAGCACACATCTGCAGTCTATGCAAGAGAGGTGCTGAGGCAGGAAGATCATATGTCTGAGGCCAGATTGGGGTCCTGTCTCACCACCACTAACCCCCAAAACAAGAACTACCAAATAATGGAAAGAGATGAAAGGCCGTCATTAAGTGAAGGCAGCCAATCTGAAAAGGCTACAGGGCGTATGTTTCCAGCTACGGGACATGCTGGACAGGGCAGAGCTGTAGAGAAAAAAAAATGGGGTCATCAAAGGTTAAGAGGAAGAAAGGATGAGCGGTGGGTACAGAGGATTCCAGGGCAGTTGAACTACTCCGCATGTTACTCCAATGACGGACTTGTGGCATTGACACTGGTCCAGCGCAGCGAACACACAACAGCAAGAGTGACTCTAAAGCAAACCAGACACCAGGTGACGAGGGTCTCTATGTAGATTCATCAATGGTAGCAACTATCATTGCTCTTTTGTAGAATGGGGGAGGCTGTGGGGTGAATACAGGATATACAGGAAACCCATTTATCGTATATCTCCGTGAACTTAGAACTCCTTTAAAAACCCAGGTTTATTAGGGACTGTTGTGCGGATGGCTCAGTTAATAGAGCACTTGCCTTGTAAACCTAAAAGTTTGAAGTTGATACCTAGAACCCTTGTAAAAAAAAAAAAAATCAACTGTGGCGATGTAAGAGTGTAATCCTAGCACGGGGGCTGGATACAGAGACAGAGGGATCCCTGAGGCTCACTGGCCTAGCATAATTGGCGAGCTCCAGGCTGGAGAGAGACCCTGGTTCAAAAAACAAGGTGGACTTCACCTGAGAAATGACACCTGGGGTTTGACCTCTTACCTCCATATGCAAGCATATACCTGTGCCTCTCTCTCTCTCTCTCTCTCTCTCTCTCTCTCTCTCTCTCATACACAAACACACACACACATACATACACACATTTAAATCTATAAAACAACAACATTACATCCCCACCTCCTTCATTTGGTTGGCTCATTTCCATCAAGATGGTCACCTCTTAAGTAGATTGTCTGTGTCTACATTGTCTCCTCATCTTAACCTTGGGCCTCTTGAGAGCAAGGACCTAACGTCATTCCTCTTTGGAGCCTTATCCCCAAGCACAAGCACATATCAGAGGCTCCAAAAATATAAATTAAATGGACCCATGAGATGGCTCAGTGGATAAAGGCACCAAGTGGCAAGCCAGTCTGAATCTGGTTCCCATGACTCAGTGGTGGGAGAAAACTGACTCCTGGAGATTTCCCTCAGACCTCCACTTGCATGCTATGGCATGGTAGTAGACACACACACACTGAGAGAGAGTGAGAGAGAGAAAGAGAGTTTATTAAAGATTATTCAAAAACCATCAGTTAAATGAATATATGAGCAAGAAAGCCCTTTCCAATCCACCCTGGCTTGATGAAGAAAATATTTAGTTGGCTTCTGTAATTAGCCAATGTGGACAGGTGCACTCAAAGAGAACAGAAAGCCATCCAGTACATTCTACCGTATTCCAGAAGTCTACAGGATTGTTTCAGCGATAACCTAAGCATTAATAAGCCAAGCATTCTATAACTCAAAACAGAGTTAAAAGGAAAATAGCCCCTCTATGAATGCTGCTTTCAGCTCACACTCCATCATGATTAAAGACAAACTGATTAAGGACAAAAACCAAAGCTCTTGTTCAGACCAGGTGAACAGCTCCATCAAGTGCTCCTCCCCCCCTGCTCTCCGCCCACACACACAGAAGGGCCCAAACTACCAGGTTGTAGAGAAAGCCTCACTGTGGTTGCAGTCTTAGAGAAAAAAAGAAACTCCCCTGGCTCCAATTTATAGTCACAAAACAAAACCCGACTTTAGGGACATAAAGAGCGTATACATGGAGGAGAATAAAAAGTCGAGAGTTCCTTCGGCAAGCAGGCATCCGCCTAATGCACGGTTTGAAGGGAATAATTTGGAGCGAGGAGGTGGTACTCCCATGCAAGGCACGGACTACAGCTTTCCTCCCACCCCTCCAGGTAAGTGTTTTGAAAATGCCTCTGATTTAGGCCTGTCTAGCATACACAGGGATTCCTGAACAGGGCTTCGGGAAGAGTCTTGTCATAAGTCAGGGAGGAGGGTGACAATGAGCAGTGGAGAAGCAGGGGGCTCATTCCTGATCCCTCCTTTGTTGTTAACTGTCCATTTCTGCCTAGCCTTTCCCATCACCGCAAACCCTTAAAGACATGGTTGCTGAGAAAGTTCGGGGGTAGCACTAGAGGTCATCTCTTCACCCCGAACAGTGGCACCTTTCTTGGAGCTTTCTCTAAGGCTTCCAACTAAGAGTGTAACAGAAATCCTGGTGCGTAGAAGGCTCCAAACTCGGGTACACAAGAAGGACAGAAGGCAGGGCCTCTCACTCCAGGGAGGTAGGCATGTGGGCTGTGGGGTCCCGGCCTCTGGTGTAAGACTCTTTCCAGCCTCAAGTTCCAAAGCCATCTCCAAATAAGTTCATAAATGCCATTTATGAGCACAGCCACGCGACTTCAGGGAGCTCTTTCACCCTCTTCAAATTGCGCTACAAAATTGGACGCATCACGCAATTACTCTCTTTGCTCCAAATTCTAAAATAGTCCTCTTATGTACTACATTTTATATTGAAAAGAGGTCATTTCTTGCATATAAATGCCTCAGTATAAAAATATAAAGCAGGGCTGGTGGGACAGGAACAGAGCTCGCCACCCAGGCCTGATGCCCTGGGTTTGTAATGATGAAAGGAGAAGACAGACTCCTGGGAGTTCTCGTCTGACCTCCACAGGCGTACCAGCAGAATGAGAGTGGGGAAAAACTGCCAGGGTTGAGACGTTGTGCCCCACACACTGGCAGTCTCCAAAACCTAAGTTTTCAGCTTGGCGGAGGAAATAGTGAAATAAATGAATGGAAAGAAGTAGCCTGTCTGGAGAGATGAATGTGTTCTAGCCTCATTTCTGTTGCTGTGTCAAGGACCCTGATAAGAAGGAACAGAAGAGAAGAAAAGGAGTTAAGGAGAACCTGGGTTGCAGTCCACCATTTTGGGGACACAAATAGCTATCACATCATATCCGCAGTCGAGAGCAAAGAGAATAAACATGAATCTCTGCTTGATTGCTGCTCCTGCTTAGATATCTTTCTTCACACTTAGACAGTCTAGAGAATGGTGCCACCCACAGCGGAACAGGTCAGTTAACAGTGGAGACAGTACCCCACAAACATGCCCACAGGCCAGCCTGCTGTGGTCATTTCTCACTGAGACTACAGTTCCAAAGCCATCTCCATGATTCCTAGGTTGCATCAAGTTGACTGTTAAAGCTAAGCAGTGCAGGGAGTTGTTGGGATGGCCTAGGGGTTAAGAGCCCTCACTGCTCTTCCAGGGGACCTGAGTTCTATTCCCAACACCCACACAGCAGCTCATACCCACATGTAACTCCAGTTCCAGGGTATCCACTGTCTTTTTTTTTTTTTTTAATGACCTGTGAGGACACTGCACAGGCATATACGCAAGTAAAATACCCACACACATTAAATAAATTCTTAACAATAACAAAAAGAACTTAACCAACGTATAACATTTGGTTTTATAGCCAACTGGCCACTGCATTGGCTGGGGATGAAGAGGCTGAGGTTGGGTAGGGCACTGAAAAAGCAGAAGACAGAACTGAAGGCTGGTTATCCTTGCTATTTTAGTTACGCTCATCCAAAGAGCTCCTAGAAGTATAATTCTTAGAGTCATCCGGAATAACTTCTTGATAAACTAACACTTCTTTTCTTCTTGGGACTTTGTTATCAAACCATATAATCTGTTTAAAAGGGTGGGGATAGCCACTGCCGCTCAGAGCTGTCAGCTCCAAGCCAAGCCTTCATAATTCCACACAAAATTATTCATAATTTTTTTCAAAAGAAAAGGCGATGAGAAATGAGACAATATATTAGAGGAAATCAAATAAATTTACAATAAAAGATCATTAGGAAATGAAATCTTGTCAGCCTAGATAAATGGGCTTGATTATTACATTTAAGTCAAACTAAATTACTGTCCATGTATCTATTAAAGCATTTATAAGTGTCGAAAATGGAGATGTTCGGATAACAACCGTAGGTGTAAAATCAAAGTGATTTTGATGAGTTTAAGCAGTCTTCTACTGTGGAGGAGAAAGGAATTTTAAAAACCAAAGAAAAGTATGGAATTCCTTCTCATAGTTGGAAGGTGAAATTCAGCGGCATTTGTATAAGTAAACATGATAATCAGATGACTTTTACTTCAAATAACCAATTATGATATTTTAAAAGTTACTGACATCTTATATTCCTTTTTGAAAGAGTTAAGAGGAAACTATTGAGATAAAGTCAAGTTGTATAGCTAAAAGCAACACTTCCCTTTCTCTTTCCTTCTCTCCTTCCTCCTGTTTCATTATTACCAGCCAGGACTACATAAAAAGAGTATCCCAATGATACAGTGCTTACCTCACATCCGAAAGGACCTGAGTTCAATCCCCAATCATGCAATTGACTCGATTCCATAAGGTCAAACTCTATGATAAAAATTTCCATCCTAGATAGTGCATTCTTTTAATCCCAGCACTCAGAGGCAGTAGAGGCCAGCCTTATCTACAGAGTGAGTTCCAGGATAGCTAATGTTATGCACAGAAACCCTGTCTTAAAAAAAGAAAGAAAAGAAAAGAAAAAAATTGTTTGCTTCTTTTAAAAAGAAAAATGGATTGCCCATGCAATGGAATAGTTCAGACTTACTTCATATAATATAAAATTATATCTAGTGGGAAAAAGCATTTACCATTTCAAGTTAAAGACATTTACAAAAATAGTGTAGCCAACTTTGTGCAGTTAGCTTCTGAAAATGTGACTCAACCACCCATAGAATCTGGCAGACAGTACGCTGGTGTCTTCTCTGATACTGTACAAAAGTCTAAATAGTGAACCGTGTTTTCCCAGGTTTCCAGACACCTAGAGAAATTTGAGTGGCTTTCCAAGACCCTTGGATACTTTACTGATGCCTTACCAAGTACATGAATTCCTTTATAACTCACATGCAGCTGCACAGGTACACACACACACACACACACACTTCTCAAGTAATCTGTGAGTATGAGGGGGGACTGAAGGGACACTGAGTGCTTTCTTTGTAGGAAAAGAGGCACAGTATTGTCCTGGAGGGATGAAGGGTCAGCTTCTAGAACAGTCCCTGAGGTGAAAGATCTTATACATCCCTAGAGTCTTTATCAAAGCCCCACCTTGTCACTCCTGTTGCTAATGGAAGCCGGATAAGTCTTCCATCCCTCTTAACTCACGGTTGCCTTAAAAACTGTTGTTGTTTTTAACAGCCTGCCTGATGAAAATCAGTGAAGTAGGAGGGGGACAAGACAGATGGTTGAGGGGTGAATATATGTACATGGAAAGGTCTAAATGAAGCCCATTATTGTGTACAATTAGTGTCTTATATGATAATGTAATAAAATACTTCTAAAGCCTACAGGAAACAGAGTGGTGGTAACCAAGACAGTGGGACAGCGTTCACTCAGCGTTTTTGTGTTTTTCACTGTTCCTATAATGACAAATTTTAAGTACCAAATTCTTCAACCTACAGGCACTATGGCAAGAATCTCACTTCTGGCTCCCAGGGGGCTCTGGGTCTCCTTGGTGAGCCTTCTGTATGTAACATCACCCTATGCACTGCCAAGTTTCCTCCCTACCCCTCACTTCAGTGGTTGCTGTGTGTGTGTGTGTGTGTGTGTGTGTGTGTGTGTGTGTGTGTGTGT
>NW_026585698.1:6849692-6876317 GCF_907164565.1 Psammomys obesus | reverse complement strand
TGTGTGTGTGTGTGTGTGTGTGTGTGTGTGTGTGTGTGTGTGTGTGTGTGTATTAATTGCTCCCCACTCCCCAAAGCTACCAGTAACACAGGGGTACTGTCCGGAGCACGGTTTTAATAAAGGGTTGAGAGTAAATGCTTCAGCCCTTCATGTTAGGCAGCAGCCTGTTTCAAAATTGCCTTGGCAAGCCTTGTCATTAATCATCCTTTCTCTTTGGGCCCTGACCCTCCAGTAGGCCCCCTCTCTCCCCTCAGAGAACTGCACAGCTCCCCACTGAGGTCCACCAGGTCCCCTCAGGCCCCCATCTCCCGGGAAACTCAAGAATCCTCCTCACCTATTGAGCAGAATAAATAAGCACTCTCTTTGTTTCACCCTCTCCCTGTAGGATGGAGGGAACTATTGCCCTACACCAAAGATACCCACGAGGTCATTTTCTTAAGTGAGTGAAGAATGTTTCATTCTCTAAGGTGAACTGACCCTCCCTGGTGGACTATCAGGCACAACAGGTGTGATATATTCTTGGTTTTCCTCACCATATATTCAGTGTTTTCCATTGCAGTGTTGTGGATGTTAAAATGAGCCAGAGCCTTCCCCAGGGTCCAATGAGGCTTGATGGACAAAGCGTCATTCCAAACCGAGCACTGGACTGCAGAAGCAGGACTCACCAAAGGGGGAGCAGAAAGGTTATGGAGCCCTGCCACTCTGCCTCACCCACGGGTATGGAAGGGTTGCAGGCATGAGGGACATGGAGGGCTCACGCAGAAAGCTGCTGCTGTGTTGTGTACTCTCTTCCCAGTAAGGGAACGGATGGAGGGGCAGTCTTCTGCCAGGTGAAGAGACGGGGAGAGAGGAGATGCAGCAGAAGAACATGGCTGAAGGGCAGAAATGTGGCAGCCACTGGGACAGGACAAAGGGATGAATCCTGCTGCTGAGCCCAGTCCTGCTCGGGCTCAGTTGTCGAAAGCTAGTAGCATGAAGGCTTCCCAAGAAGAAGAGGAAAGGAGTTTACCGGTATTCTAACCCAGCATCACTAAGAAACAGAGACCCCGTGGAGAACTTTCTTCCAGCGCATTTAGAATGTTTGAAATGAAATAAACCCTGTAACTGTCATGAGTTTTGCAGATGAGATATGAGGAAGCAAAATAGAAACACAGCTTTAATAAAGGAACCAGCTGAGGGGAGGGCTTACCAGTTTATACAGTCTTTATGTATGAAATTGTGAATGAGCAAGATTTACTTAAAAAATGGATTTGTCGTTGAAAACATCATGCCATGTGTTGAGAAGAAGAGATTTGGTGTAAGGGGAAGGTTAAGAGAAGACAATGGAGGGGAGAACATTATCAAAGCATATTTTATATATCTATTTAAAATTGTGAATGAACAAATAAATTGAAATTTAAAAGATTTTTTTTAAAAAATCTTCCCATAGTCAAACTCCAGGCTGATGTGAGTTCATCAGTTGATGCTATCAAATGTGTAAGAAGACATAAATCTTATGGACTGTGTGTGTAGGTCAGCGATAGAGCATTGGCTTATCGTGATAAACTTTGAAAGTACCAGCCCACGTTCCCACTGACAGTTGCAACAGGGCCCTCACTTGCAAAGAATGAGGTGTGTCATCTATCCAGTGGCTGCAGAAAAACCCACTCAGAAAGCTTGCTTCTGTTTTCCCAACTAGGACCCAAAGCCACTGCACACATGTTCTGAATGCGGCAGGACTATCCTTAACAAGAGGAGGAAAACTTAGTGTATTTCCAGACTTTAATGAAATAAGGCTACTCTGCCTTCGAGTGGGAGACAGAAGGACAGACAGACAGGTGCAGGGCCATTTGTTAGAGCTGTGACAGGCGTTCCTTGACTTACAGATGGAGTTTATGAATGAGATGCATTCTGATAAAATTAAAATGGTAACTGCCAATAGAGCCCCCCCCCCCCAGCTATACCAGAACTTGTGGGATACAGTAAAATCAGAGCTCAGATTCTGGTGGTGGAGGGGGTGAGGGGTGGGATGGGACTCAGTTCTCTTTAAGGGGCTGGCCACAGGGAGTTTGACCATGCTTCAATGGCTATATGGGCAGCACAAACTGGACTTGGTGTGTTATTCTATCTTTTTCTTTTTATTGGGGGGGATATAAAATGGAAGGGAAGAATGGACCTGGTAGGGAAGCAAGTGTGGCCAGGGTGCCTTGTAGGAAATTCCCAAATAATTAATAAAAATATTACAGTGGGGGAGAAAAGTAATGTATACCTTTAAGTGTCTACATTTAAAAGGAGAAAACTTTCAAATAGATAATCCAGAATTTTTGTTGTTCTTCTTGAGACAGAGTCTCACTGTATAGACATGGCTGGCCTGGAGCTTACTATGTAGTGCAGGCTGGTCTTGAACTAACAAGGGTCCTTCTGCATCTGGCTCCTGAGTGCTGGAATTGAAGGTGAGACTCACTACATCGTAATAATCTAAACTTAATTAAAAAAAAAAAAAACAGGGAGCTGGAGAGATGGCTGAGTGGTTAAGAGCATTGTCTGCTCTTCTAAGGGACCTTGGTTCAATTCCCAACACCCACAAGGCAGCTCACAACTGTCTGATCTGTAATTCAAATTCCAGTGGCTCTGACTCCCTCACACAGAAGATAGATAGATAGATAGATAGATAGATAGATAGATAGATAGATAGATATAGATATGTACGCCAAACACCAAATGTACATAAAAATTAAAATTTAAAAAAATTAGAAAAAAAGAAAATGAAATTAAATAAACCAAAAGCAAGAAGGAGGAAATAATAAAGGAGATAGTAACAGATGAAGTGGAGAATTCAAAAAACAGTTCAATGATTTCAAAAAAAAAAAAATTAAAAACTTTTAACTAGTGATCAACAAAAACAGGGTAAATTCTCAAATTGCTAAAAATCAGAAAGGAAAATCAAGATTTAGCCATCACATTATAGAAACAAAAAATGAGCATAAGGAATCCTATGAACAGTTGCTTACCAATAAATTGGATAATTTGGACAAAATGGAAAACTCTTTAGAAACACTCAGAACTAACAGTAGCAGAAATGGAATGCCTGAACAGAGAACTAAATAAAGATATTGCATCAATAAGTCTGAATTGACCAACGAGGAATAAGGAAAACCCCAGACCCAGGCTTCCTCATTGATGAAATCTACCAAACGTCTTTGAGATGGAAAGGTCTCATTTTGTTGACCAAGCTAACCTTAAATTTCTTGTGCTCAATAAATCATCTTGCCTTATCTTCCACAGTAACTGGATTCCATGCAAGTGCCGCTCCATCTAGCTTTTTCTTTTTTCTTTTCTTTTCCTTATTCTGAGCATCATATCCAGAGTCATGTATTCCCTGGTCCCTACCAAACTTTTAAAGAATTATCAAGTCTTCTCAAATACTTAGTAAGAAATAGAAGCAGAATAAGACTTCCTAATTCTCTCTGTGAAGACAGAGTGACCTGGCTCCTAATGCCAAAGAGAGAAATCATAAAAGAAGGAAACTACAGCCCCAAATATCTTATGCTTATAGATGCAAAAACTTTAACTTTTACTTATAAATTGAATTTAGCACACTACAGTCAAGAAACGCAAGGATGCTGCAACACAAGAAAATCAAGCAATTAAAATATCACGTTAAAACTAGGAAGAACAAAATACAATAATCTCAGTAATCAGAAAAAGTATTCATTGAGATCTAGCATGTGTTTATGGGGTTGCAGATACAACCTAGTCAAGGATAAAGAGCAATAACGGGAATTTTTTAAGCTGCAAATGGCTTTGTGAAAACCCACATTATAATTGATGATAAAAGACAAAGGTGTCCCCTGGAGATCAGATAAAACAATGATGTCGTTCTGTTTTGTTTTTGTTTTGTTTTTTGAGACAGGGGTTTTCAGTGAAACTATGGCTCTCCTGGAGCTCACTCTGTAGACCAGGCTGGCTTTGAACTCAATGAGATCTACTTGCCACTGCCTGGCTAAGGCTGTCATTCTTAACTACTCATATTTTGTACTGGAAACTGGAGATACATCTCAGTGATAGAGCTCTGGCCTAGAATATTAAAAGGCCTGAGTTCAAGTCCTAGTGCCTCCAAAAAAAAAAAAAGTTATGTTGGAAGTTTTAGCCAAGGATTAGCCAATTAAACAAGCAAACAAGTAGCATCAGTATTTTGAGGAAAAGGTATTTAATTTTGCCAGTGGTGTATTATTTGTAGAAAAATCTAAAGCATCCATGTAAAACACTCCTAAAGCTAACAAGTAAAATTAACAAAGTTGAAGAATACAAGATAAAAGACATTGTTGTGTTTTATATGTAACAATGAACTCTCTAAATATGAAAGTAGTGAGGCTATTTCCCTTACAATACAATCCAAAAAAATGATTACTTAAGAATTAATTTGACAAGCTCAGTGGTTAAGAGACCAGCTGCTCTTCCAGAGATCCCAAGTTCAATTCCCAGCAACCACATGGTGGCTCACAACCACCTCTAGTGAGATCTGATGCCCCCTTCTGGTGGCCAGGCAAAAAGCTGTATAAAGTATAAGTAAATAAATAAATATTTTTTAAACTGAATTTGACTTGTACATTGAACAAATGCAAGACTTATACATTGGACTTCATAGAATGTCATGGAAAGAAATTTATGATATAAATGAAGACATAAAAACTCAAAAATGACCTACAAATTCAATGCTGTCTCCAGTGCAGAAAAACAATCATAAAAACAGAGGACGTTAGCTGGGTGCAGTGGCTCACACCTTTAACCCCAGCACTCAGGGAGGCAGAGGCAGGTGGATCGCTGTGAACTCCAGGCCAGCCTGGTCTACAAAGCAAGTCCAGGACAGCCAAAGCTCCACAGAGAAAGCCTGTCTTACATAGACACTGTAAGTCTATGAGGCTTTGAATTAGGAGCAGTTTCTTAAACATACAGACACACACACACACACACACACACACACACACACACACACACTGATTTGGTCAAAATTTGAAAAGCTGTATGTCAAAGAACATCACCAAGAAAGTAAAAGACAATTTATAAGAACGCTTGTAAGTCACCTATTTGACAAGGGTCTGGGACACTGTGAGTGTCACAGCTCTGAGGGAGGAGAGGTGTCCTGGCAGTTGGGAGCCAAAGAATAGCACACAACAAACCTCACACAAGAGATTTATTGGGAAAGACACAAGAGGATGCCTCTGCTTGGGCTCGAAGCAACAGAGAACTGGGTGGGGGACAGGCTTATAGAGAGTTTCTTAGGGGAGGAGTTTCCCAGGGTGGAAACTGGTAAGATATTCAGCCACGGCCAGGGTTAGGTGGGATTTTGTACTCAAGTAATTGGTGAGGTTTGGTAGGTTTTCAAACCCGAAGGTGGGTTCAGACCCTACTCCCAGAACATGTAAAGAGCTCTGAGAACTTGATGACAAAAGAAGAGGTTGAATTAAATCCAAAGAACACTTTCTGAGTCCGTATTCTGTTGACATAAGTGGAAAAAGCATGGACTGGGTGATTAATTTATGAATAACGAAAAGGTTTGTTCAGTACATGGTTCCGGAGTAGTCACAGGGCTACATGTGGTGAAAGTCCTCTTAACAATAGCAACAACTGTGCAGATGGTGAAGGGCATGACATCACCATGCACACAAGAAGGATCCATGCAAGACATGGAGCCCACACTGGCTTTTGTAACAGCTCTGCTAGGAGATAATCTATTAGCTCATCAACCTGTGAATAAATCCATCCACTCATGAGTCCTCATGACCTAATCTCCTCAAGAAGGGTTCTGTCTTCCTTCTCAATGGGGATTAAGTTTTATCACAAGTTTTGGTAAGAACATTCAAAGCTCAGGAGCCTGGAATAGGCATGACTCCAAGGAAGAGATACAGATGGCCACAAGGCACATGGAAAGGTATTCGGCGACATTAGTCATTAAGGAAATACAACTGAAAACCACAATGAGATACTACTCCATACCAACCAGGAAGGCTGCGGTCCCAAACACAGCCCAACATGACTGTGCCAAATTCGTTCCAAATGGAGAAGCTGGGACTCCTGTCCACTGCGGAGGGAGGGGAGGGAAGGGGATGTAAAGTAGTTCAGCATTGTTATCTGACTCAGCAATTCTGTCTATCGAGTACCTGAGAGAACTGAAGCAGATGCCCAGTGTTAATGGTGATATTATTCCTACTGGCCAAGAGCTGGGAATTACTCCAAAGTTCCATCAGTTGATGACTGGAGAAGCAAATGCAGCACATCCAGACAGAGAAATATGTACATATGTACATCACACATAGGAAGAATAATAACAATAAAGTTTTTAAAAGAAAATTAAGAACATGCTATCCGTGAATGAACCTTGAAATCATGAGTGACAGGACGCAGAGGCAAAAAAAGCAAATGCCATGTGCCTGTACTTAAATTAAATGTTTGGAACGGGCACATTACCATGAAGACAGTGAGGGAATTAGGACTCTTCTGGAGGAAAAGAAAATTGAAATTGGGAGTGATGTTCACAGGCACAGTATTTCCTTTAGGGACAGTGAAAATTGTTTGTAATTACGAGTGTTGGTCCCACTTTTTAATAAGATATTAAAAATCACCTGGGCATTTTCATATGATGAATTTTCTATCACATGAATTATGTCTCTGTAAAAAAAAAAAAAAATCAAGTCAGGTGGTGCTGGTGCTCACCTTTAATCTCAGCACTCAAGAAGCAGAGGCAGGTAGATGTTTGTGAGTTTGAGTCCAGCCTGGTCTACAAAGCGAGTTCAGGACACAGCCAAGGGTATACAGAAAAACTGTATCTTGAAAAATCAAAATGGTAATAATAATAGCAACAACAACAATAATAATTTTCGAAAGTGACATGTGGTGCACACATCATCATAGCACTCAGGAGATGAGACGGGGGGGGGGGGATCATGAGTTCAAAGCCAACCTGGGCTAAATATCAAGGCCCTGTTTCAAACAACAAAACAAAACCAAGACCGAAGGGCAGTTTTCGCTCATTACTCTGTTTGCCCTAGTCAAGATTTGTAAACTTTGAGTAAATAACAAAAGAGGCAGCAATGACCCCTCAAAGCTTATGTCCCCAGTCCTGGACAATGACGTCAAGATTTCTTTCCTCCACATATTAAAGTCATATACGGCTCATATGACTGTACGTACAAAAGAAATACTACTCGATGTTTGTCTGTCTTTGAATGTCTAAATTCACACTGTTCTCTTGGGTCTTCTTTCTCTCAGTATCAAATTTCCAGTGAACTCAATTCCACGAGTAGTTCATTGCGGTGAAATAGGTGAGAGTTGGCTCGTGTCTTCCTGAAGAACAATACAGACTTCCCACACCAAACCCACAGGAACAGATTCAACCATCCGCAAGCCAGTATTACCTAGGCCCTGTCATCCAACAGTTGAACCCCCGCCCCTCTGATTTGCTCTTTGACAGTTCCATTCATATGTGTTATATAGTCTGTTTACTCCCACTCCTCACTCTTCACTATTTTCCTCCCACCCCAGTAATCTATCCCCTGACCCCACACATAAGTCCCTTCCCCATATTCGTGCCTTTTTGTTTCGTGACCCTCTGGGGCCTCCCTATGTGAGCTAGGACCCCAACACTTTTAGAGATTTATTTTATTTCTAATTGTGTGATCTCATCTCGTGTGTATGTGCATGTGTGTGAGTGTGTGGGTTTGTGTGTCTGAGTGCAGGGACGTGCAGGAGCCAAAAGAGTGTGGCTCTCTTCACGCTGGAGCTTCCGGTGGCTGTGAGCCACCTGGCAAGGATGGAACCCAGCTCCGGTCCTCGGCAAGGAGAACCACCCAGCTGTCCACCCACCTCTCCAGCCCCAAGCTCTGGGGAATTTTAACACACACAGCCATGGCTGACTTCACTCTGAGCCTGCCAGCCCCATCACAGCCTAGCCTATGGCCTTGTTCTCTCTGCCCACCCCCACTCCCGGCCTAGCCACCGCAGAAGCACCTTCATTATCTGTTGTGTGGTAACAGCTCTTAGAAACCGAATGACATTCAATTAAAATGATATTAGCAGCTCAGGAGTGATTTTGTTTAATTTACTCCTACTCAGATGTAAAAACATTAGCGACTTTTTTAATTGGACCTCATAATGTCTGCCTCCTACTCAAACGCGATGGAATTAAAGACTTTGGTGCCTAAATACCGCTTAATTTACTCCAACCCGCCTGTAATGACATTAAAGATGCTTTAGGGTGGATATAGTTTCCAATCAATTTTATTCAGAAGAAATCTGAGCTCACAGGTACTATTATTAAGCATATAATAAAATCACACAAGAAATATATCTTTGCAGCTGGGGATAGGGTTGTTTCCAGCAATATTAAAAAGTAATCATTTTCATTTTAATGCAAGGATATTAAAAAGTAATATCTTAAATGCAAGATTTTGTAAAGTTTTCCATTGTTTAAGCGAATGTGTGGTTCCTGCCCTGTTAAAGTATATATTTGAAGTGACTTGTATTCAAAAGCACAGTATAGAAGTGGCTTATGCTTCATAGGAAATTTGAACTTGACTATGGCTGAGAGAAAATCAATTTTTGTTGTAATCCTAATGATAGTAGTTTTAAAACTCTTTTCCTAAATTATTTGAAAGGGTGACATATTTTAAGACTGTTTTTAAACATGGCAGATTTGGGGTCCTTATATGCTTGAGATAAAATATATTCATCATATAATAATAATTCTATCTCTATCTGATTAAAGAGTTCTTGAGAGGTAGTCCCCCAAATCATCGATAATAGCTTTGAAAGATGGGAGAAATGGCTCAGTGGTTAAGAACACTGGTTGCTCTTCTAGAGGACCTGAGTTCAAGTCCCAGTACCCATATAGTAGCTCACAACCATCTCTAACTCCAGTTCCCAGATATGACCCTGTCTTCAGGCTGCTGTGATAAGTGATGCACAAACATGTCCACAAAACACCCACACACATAAAATAAAATTTTAAATTTTTAAATTATAGTAGGTAATATTTACAATGTTCTAATACGTCCCAGACAACTCCGCATGTTTGAAATGTATTGACTCATTTGATATTTTTAATTAAGGAATATTAAATAATCTTCCTCCTTTACAGGTGACAACAAACTATGAATGGATGGGTGGATGGTGTATAGGTGAATGGATTGATAAATTGGTGGGTGAACAAGTGGGTAAATGAATGGGTGGATGGATGGGTATATGGATGATTGAGTGGCTAGATGGATGGATGCATGGATGGAGAGATGGGTAAGTGGGTAGGTGAACAGATGAATGGATGGATTAATGGTTAAATAGGTGGATGGATAGGTGGATGGATAGATGAATAGATGGATGGATGGATGGATGATTATGTCAGTGACAGGTGAATGTTCTGATAGTTCTTTGAGTTGCATCGAGTTTGGGAAACCTTTGAACCACTTACAAATACAGACTCTAAAATGTGAAGTGCTCCTCATACAGTTCATAAAGAAAAATTGAGGGCCAATGAAATGGCTCAGCAGGTAGAAGCACTTGCCACACAAGTCTAAGGACCTGAGTTTGATACCCAGGATCTACAATAAAGGCCACTATGGTGGTGTGCATCTTTAATCCCAGCATTCCTGTGATGAGATGAGACACAGAGACAAGGGAACCATCTAGAAGCTCACAGGCCTGAAGTATGTAGTGTGGCAGAAATAAGACTGTGTTTCAATAAGATAGAAAGACTGAACTGACTCCCAAAAGCCCCCCTCTGAGCATTGGTTGTGACATTTATATAAATCTACTCTCGCATACAATAACAACAGTAATAATAATAAGAATAAGAATAAGAATAATAAACAAAGTAATGGTTATTTTTGTAAAGAAAACATTGATGGGTAAAATTAAGAACAGTGCAACAGGCACACCTATAATATATCTACTTGTATCTGGGATATTTCAGACCAGAAATACAGCATTCTTTACTTGGACATTTCTAAATTTCTAAAGATATTTTCCCTAAAAAACAAACAAAAACTATGTTTTAAAAGAGCTGAAGGGGTGGGGGCTGGTAGGATGGTTCAGAGCGTAAAAGCAATTGCCTGCTGCCGAGCCGGATAACCTGGGTTTCCCCTCTGGATCCCGTGATAGAAGAAAAGAACTGACTCTTGAAAATTGTCCTCAGACCATCATGTACGCATCATGGTTTGTGCATCATACTTACACACACATGCAGTTATAACAATTTCTTAAAAACCTTCAGAGGGGCTGGAGAGACAGCTGAGCAATTAAGAGCACTTGCTCTTCTTCCAGAGGACTCAACTTCGGTTCCCAGCACCCATATCAGGTTCTTTATAACTGTATATAACTAAGTTCCAAGGGATCCAACACCCTCTTTCGGCTTCTTTGGGAACCCACACATCCATGTTATATACTCACACATACACATAAATAAAAACAAAATTGTGTTCAAAATAATCTCTAAAAGACCTAACTGTTAGTAATATTTATGTGCCTAGAAGCTCTCGAGTCTGACTGAAGCTCACAGTGTGCCCACAGTGCCACAGTGTACCCAGATGCTGAAGCTCATAGTGTGTCTACAGATCTTAACGAAGAAGGGGGGGGGTGGAACTCAGTGATAGATAATTTGTCTAGCATGTGCAACACCCAAAGTTTGATTCCCAGCCCAGGAAGGGACGGAGGGAGGGAGGGGGGAGGAGAAAAGAGAGAGTGGGAGAGAGGGGAAAGAAGTGAGCAAAGAAAAGGAGAAAACAGACAAGATACTTTACTGTCCCTGGGAGTGCTGCCTCAGCTGATCTGCAGATACTGATACTTGTCAAGGCAGTTACAAAGCTGCCTGTTTCAATCCCTGCTCTTCCACTGGGCGGTTTGATCTTATGCAAGATTTTGTTTCTCTCGGTCTTACTTTCCTTATCTTAAAGGGAACAATAAGGCCCATTGTCTTCCCTAATGTACTGCTCACTTACTATTTCCTTGCTGGGGAATGTCAATCAGCTCCTCTGTAACTGTTTGGGCCATCTGTTTGGGGACTCATCCTGAACGCCTTTCCCTTTTCTCTTCTCCCTACAGCCAATGCATCATCACTACTTTGTCTATTTCATCTCCTAAGTATTACCGGAAGCATGTTGGCAGCAGCGAGGCACTTGGGAGTGTATCTAGACCAGGCAGCTGTCCACACATTCACGCTCGCGGGGTTTGCACAGTCCCAGCTTTTGCCAGAGCTGTTCAGGGCACCAGGGATACAAGGGAGACAAAGTTTACTCCCAAGGAGCTTCCTGAAAAGGAGAGAGAGGGAGAATAAAACCCTAGGTCACAGCAGGTGAGTGGTGGTCTAAATGACAGGTGTCCCCCCACAGTCTCAGGCATTTGAATGCTCAGACTCTGTCCTGTGATGACGATTCTGTCCCGTGATGGGGACGGACTCTAAGCCTCTGGAACTGTGAGCCCAAAATAGATCCTTCTGTGTGTCACCTCGGTCATGGTGTGTTGTCACAGCAATAGAAAAGCGGCAGTACACCATACCCTGAGATGGTATCAATTACCTCCAGCTACCGAGGCTTTCTTTTTGACAAATAAAGAGATGTAGGCAGTCCAGTTCTGCAGCACCCCGTGCCACTCAGGTCTCTAAGATTGTCTTTGCTTCTTGCCTCACCAGGATCTGACTTTAGTCCTCATGGGCAAAAAAAGAGCTGCAGTACTTCCACCAACAGCATCCACAGTCCCGGTCTGGGGAAAGTTGGGATAAAAGTCTGCGAAGTTCCTTCTCTACATCTTGTTGAAATTTCCAAGTGTCCCATATCTTTTCTGATAAAATCATAGACTTGCCAGGTATGGTGGTATATGCCTTTAATCCCAGTACTCTGGAGGCAGAGGTGAGCAGATCTCTGTGAGTTCAAAGGCAGCCTGGTCTGCACAGCAATTTCCAGGCCAGCCAGTATTTCACCATGAGTAGCCTTGTCTCAAAACATGAGTAGACCCTGTCTCAAAAAAAAAAAAAAAAAAAAGTTACAGGACATCTCTAGTACTGATTCAGGCATTTGTAGTTAAAACAAGACTGGGCTAGCCCTTCCCAAAATTTTATTTAATGCTTAATAAATTAACAACCTGCCCCTTTGATGAGTAACTATGATTACAGTAAAAAAATAACTCTAAAGTTTCAATAATTTTATGAAATTATGCCATTTCTACAATGTTGAACTTTATGTGCTTGTTTGGTTGGGTTTAAGTGTATGTGTGTGTACTTGCATGAATTTATATGTACCACGTGGGTGCCCATAAGGAAATCAGAAAGTGGTTCCATATTGCTCAGAGTGAGAGTTAAAGATGGTTGTGAGCCATCATGTGGGTGCTGGGAACTGAACCCAGGTACTTTTCAAGAGGAACAAATGCCCTTAACCACTGAGCCATGTTGCTGCCCCTGCACAGTCATCTTTCAAACATAATTTCTTTCCATGCGAGGTCGTGTTTGTACCATCTGGGTTCTCTTTTAAATAGATAGCCAGTTTTATTTCACCATCAGACACCAGCGGCAGAGTTCCTCAATAAGAAGGGTAGAGGATGGGGCTGGAGAGATGGCTCAGTCATTAACAACACTATCTGTTCTTCCAGATGGTCCTGACTTCAAATCCTGGCAACCACATGGTGGCTCACTACCATCTATAATGTGATCTCGTGCCCTCTTCTGGCATGCAGGTGTACATGCAGCTAGAGCACTCATATACGTTAAATAAATAAATAAATCTTTTTTTTTTAAATGAAGGATGGAGGAAGCAAGCCAAGTCTGTAAATGTTGGCCCTCATGACTATCGTGACAGAAGCTGTGATAGTTAATATTGTCAACTTGATGGCATCGGGAGTCACCTAATCGACAAGCCTCAGGGTATGTCTGTGAGAAGCGTTTCTAGATTTCTAGACTGGATTAACTGAAAAGGGAAAAAAAAAAACCACTCTAAAAGTGAAAAATACTAATCTATAAGCTGAGGTCCAGGACTGAAGGAAAAGGAGAAGGCAGGCCTAGCAGAGCACATGCATTGGTCATCTGTCCCATCTCCTGCCGCCATGATTTCCCCACCGTGATGACTTATATCCTCAAACTTCGAGACAAAATAAACCCTCGATTCCTTAAGTTGCTTTCGTCAGCTATTCTGTCTCAGCGGTGAGCCATGTCGTTAATACCGGTGCTCAGTGGTAGCTGCAGCTGGTACAACTGAAATGAAGGGGTAAGAGGATTACAAGTTTAAAGCCAGCCTAGACCACGTGCTGAGACCCTGTCACACAAACATCCTGCCGTTTAGTGCCGTTTAGGCCTGGCAGGGAGGCCTTTAGGCAAGCTTAGATGCTGTCATGATGGTGGAGTCCCATGAAGAGATGAGTGTCCTTACAAGAGGACAAAGGAAGCAGGGGTGTAGCTCGGCTGGTAGAATGCTTGCCTAGTGTGCGTGAGGCCCTGAGTTCAATTCCCAGCACTCTATAAATCGGGTATGGTGGTGCACATCTCTAATTCCAGCATTTGGGAGGTAGAAACAGGAGGACCAGAAATTCAAGGTTCATCCTGAGCTACATACCAGATCCCGGGTTGCATGAGCTCCTATAGAAAGAGAGGGGGTGGGGCACAGAGAGTGAGAGAAGGAAGAAAAAGATGCTACTGTCCTGTGAGCAAGAAGTACCATTACCAGGAAACAAATCTGATCTTGGACTCCTGGCCTGCAGGACGCTCAATGCCTGCTAGATAAGCCACCAGTAATCTGGTTCTTCCATTTGGCCACCCAAGGCAACCTGGCTTCCTCCATGTTAGGTGAGACCCGGACTTGTGAAAGCTGTGAAGGCCCCATTGGCAGCCACTGTTCCCACCAGTCGGCCAAGGGTTCACCTTGTCAGAGGGAGCCTGAGTAGACTCTTGCTATCTCCTGAGCCACACTCTGGCACAGGCATGCTGAAGCTTGGGCTCCCATAGGACCTCACAATGTCTTCATACGGCCACAGTTACTTTTCACCTGTAACGCCCTCTCCAGAGACCAGGCCCAATGCCAAGTGGCCAGAGGACAATGCACCCTGCCTTGTGCTTGCCCCGGTAGGGCCTATGGCCTCCCCTCCCTGCGCTGCCATAGAGATGGCTTCTTCCACAGTGAGGTGTGCAGAATGAGTAAACACAAAGCCTGCAATTGGGAAGAATTGCAGAAGAAGAACTCTTCCCAGAAGAGTCCTGAGACTTCCGTAAAGAATCTCCCATCTCATGTTACTTGAGTCAAGTTTCTTTTGCCATTCGCCTTAACCATCTTTATTTATTTGGGAAACGGGGGCAGGAGGGAGGCACAGCAATACGAGAGAGAGAGAGAGAGAGAGAGAGAGAGAGAGAGATTTACATGTTCATAGTCCAAAATCAGTTCTGTTTTCAATAGTCCATGGCCAGACTCACCCAAAGATTGGCCAAGGGCCCTCCCGCTATTGACTCCCTCTCCAGGATCTGAAGAGAGTGGCTTGCCTTGTAAAATTTACCACACAGCCTGACCAGCCGGCTTTCACGGGGAGAAAGGCGCTCAATGAGCCACTGGGTAGCCCTCTGAATGTCCAATTGTTCCTGCCGTATAAATGTGGGACTATGCTGCATGGCAGGCTCCAAAATTGGCCCTGGTTTGGGTGAGAATGTGTTTCACTATGAGATTTAATTTCAGGTCAAATAGTGTACACTTTGGACCTTTTCTAGCACTTTGCGGAAATAACAATTTTTGCTTTCCCAAATCTGCATCTATTTAAAATGCTTAAAGATGAAATCATTTAAGTGATTTTGTTACACGGGTTGGTAAATTAATTTTCCCGTGTCACACAAAACGACTACATTTTAGGATCTGTTCAGAGATAAGTTAAGGATTTACCTCTCTATGAATAATGCCATTTCTGTGACGATGGTGAAACACTTGCTCTGTCCTCATCAGGTGATAAATTCCCTGATAAACTGGAAGCAGCCGAGGGAGGGGGGTGGGGTTCCTGCCATCCTCTCATCTCCCAGATCTTCATATGACCCAATAGAGTCTCGGGCTTACAGCCAAAGTCTCAGTGAGAACGTTTAAAGAGCTTCCACTGAAGGATGTAATAGCAACAGTCAGTGGGAGGGGCGTTCAAGTCACCCACAATGAGGGATGTCAAGCCGGAAGTAAGGCTTCCTGACTTCTTGACCCCTGCTATGGCTACCCACTTGAGTTGCATTCCCGATGAGCAATGCTGTCGTGTTGATCTGTGTGATAAATGTCATGTGTGTATCGCAGGTCTTCTTCCTTCTGTGAGGGGCCGGGAAAACTCTGATTTTCATAGCTGTCCCATTGAAGCCGTGGCAGGTCTGCGGCCCCTGGCCTCCTACTGTGGGTCCTTAGGGCCCTCCCACGCCTGCCTTCCTTTCTTTTCATCTCCATCCCTTTTGAAAGAGGAAGGCCCCATCTTTGAAGACCACACTGGCACTGTCCTCCAGAGGGCCTCTGGCTCCCCAACCCCGGAGTGCTCGAGAGGGCAGCTGAGCGCGGAAGACTGTGACTCCACCAAGTCCATTCATGCACATCACGCCTTTGCCCGCTTGCAAGTCCTGGGGTAAAGCGATCCGCCAGCAGGTCTCTTCTGGACTTTCCCACCAGTCATCGTGGAAATGGGTATGGCACAACTGTCAGGGTTGAGGGTTTTTTACCATAGCTAGTCTTTCTGGAAGAAAGCCGTGCTTGCTTTCCATCTGTTCCTGCTCCATCCCGCCCTCTCCCTAAGCTCCCTGATGGCTGACATTCTGCCCTTCACCTTCATTTTGATGGCAAGGGCGCGTCCCTACCTCTGGTTAAACTCTAAGGGAAGGCGACTTGTAATGGCAGAGAGTGGGATGGCAGGATGGTGAGTTGCAGGCTAGCCTGGGCTACACAGTGATAGACTGTGTGTTGTTGTGGTGTTTTAGTTACTTTGTTTGGTTTAAGGCTCTTTCTTGGCCAGTTTGCCTATACTGGCCAGTCTGTTGGCTGCATCACTAACCAGAGCTGCAGGTGACTCTCCTGAAGAGACTGAAGTAAACGCTAAGGACAAACTCCTGGGACTCTGAAACCAGTTAGCTGAAGAAGAGGTTTTTAAAATAAATGTTCTAAAATTGCCTCATAATTCAGAGAAATGATCAATTTTCTAAAATAAATTATTATTTAAATTATTCCATTTGAGGGGGGGGAGTTCTCATTTAAGCCGGCGTGATGGCACACTCCCCTAATCTCGGCACTCAGGAGGCACAGGCTGATCTCTGTGAGTTCGAGGCCAGGCTGGTCTACAGAGTGAGTTCCAGGACAGACAAGGCTACACAGAGATGCCCTGTCTCAAAACAAACAAACGAAAAAAGTGTTATTTAAAAAAGTAGGTGAAAAGGAAGGACTAATTCTAATTTCTTTAAGTCCTTTGTCAGAGCAGGCTGCAAAGTCAAGCTTGCTCACTTGAACCTGAAATTCCCACAGTGAGAGAGACTGAGCCAAGAGGATTACCACAAGTTCCAGGCCAGCCTGAGCTACATACAGAGCGGGACTGTCTCAAGGAAAGAATAAAACAAAGGAAGACGTTGCATATACAAGACCCTGGGCTTGATCGATAAACATATCAATAAAGCAGTGGGGCAGGCTGGGGAGCTCAGCTCACCAGGTAGAGGGCTTGCCTAACAGGCAGGGAGCTAAGTCCCTGCATCAATGGGGCAGATTGTCACATGGCTTGCACCCTGACACAGGAGAACAGAGGCAAGAAGATCAGAAATCCAAGAGTAATCTCGGCTACATAGTGAATTAGAGTTGAGGCCAGCCTGGGCTACAGGAGACTCTGTTTCGAAAAGGAAGGAAGGAAGGAAGGAAGGAAGGAAGGAAGGAAGGAAGGAAGGAAGGAAGGAAGGAAGGAAGGAAGGAAGGAAGGAGGAAGAAACAAAGAAGGAAGGAAAGAAACTGTCATTCTCCATTCTCCATTCGGAGGGGGCTTGGATCTCTGCTGGGGTCCTGGAATTCAGCTTCCAGACAGAGAATGGGGGTTCTGTTTCTCTCAGGGGCAGCTAGAGCACCTTAGGGTGAGGACTGAGTGTGCTAAGCCGGGGTGTGGAAAATGTTTTCCACGGGGTGTTACAGTTTGGCTCTTTTAGCATGAGATCGACAGTGGCAAAGGAAGCTCCTCCGTTCCAAAGCCTACGGTGATAGCAAAGTGCCACAGCTCTTGTTACAGCTGCTGTGCCCAGTGCAGCAGAGGTGGTGGACGAGGCCCATGCCTGGTCACCTTGCAGCCAAGGCACAGACCGGGCGAGGCCCAGGCCCAGCAGACCAGAGGGCAGACCCAGTGAGACACGGCAAGTGGGGTATGAATGAGGAACCTCAGACAGTCTTGAAAAGAGAAAGTGTGAAATTTTTATTCGTGTGAAATCAAGGGCAATATAAACCCTGAGCAGAGGAAGAGATTTCAAGGGTGATTATGTTTGATTCCCTAGGGTCAGGGAGACTTACTGGTCCTCTTAATTATCCTGGGGGTGGGGGAGGGGAGGGAGATCTCCAAGTATAATTAAAAATCACTGCCATACTAAGATCCTCAGCAGGGTGGGGTGTTTCCAGGAATTCCTAAATGCTTGCTAGGGCAGTTTCCTTTTCAGAGGAGGATCTGGCCTGTAATCTTCCCCGGGTGGCTATGTGACTCTCCTTGCAAGACCTGAGATCACCCAGATCAGGGGAAATTTTTAAAACCCCACTGAGAAAAGGGAGTCTATTATCATCATAGACCAAGTGCAAATAACTGGCCATCCGGAGACTTCAACCTTATCCCTCAGAGCCCCGCAAAGAACATGGATGAAGTATTGTCATAGAATCTGCTCTGCCTCCACAGGTTCCACTAATCTAATCAGCCATCAGCTGAAAATATTCAGGGAAACAGTCACACCTACACAAACACAGGGACATTTTGTCTGTGTGACAACCACATGGCACTTAAGTTGTATTAGGAATTTTAAGTAATTTAGAGGGGATCTGAGGACAGAGCATGTGTGAGGGTCATACACAAATAGCATAACCATTTTATCCAAGGGACTTGAGCCTTCTCAGTTTGGTTATGCACAGGGAGGGAGATCCTAAAGCCAATCTCCTGCAGATCCTGAGGTCTGATTGTGTGTGTGTGTCATCACTGGTCTTGAACAAGCTCGAGCTGTCACTGTTCAGTGGCCAGGCATATAAATATAGCCACCCTGGGGTTCCGTGAGGGATCTAAGTGGTCTGGAGTCCATTGAGGGCAAGTTCTGCCGCTGCCGAGGGAGTTCAGGTCGCATCAGGTTTAGTTATGAAATGAGTTACAAAAGAAATCTTGTGGGCTCTGGAGACAGTCCAGGAGGTGAACCGCCGTGCAAGCATGTGGAGCTGAGTCCGAGCTCCCAAGAACCCACGTCAAAAAAACTGGGTGTGGTGATTCACATTTGTGATTCCAGGCCTAGGGACATAAAGATGGGTGGATCCTGAGCCCCAGGAAAAAACTCAGCAAAAAAAAAAAAAAAAAAAAAAAAAAAACGGTGGACAGCTTCTGAGAGATGACACCTGAGTTTACCAAATGCTCTCCATACACAGGAAAACACACACACACACACACACACACACACACACACAGAGTGAGAGAAAGAGAGAGAAAAAAAGACTTTGGGCATTTTATTTTTTTTATTTTTTTTTATTTTTGGTTTTTCAAAACAGGATTTCTCTGGCTGTCCTGGACTCACTCTGTAGACCAGGCTGGCCTTGAACTCACAGAGATCCACTTGCCTCTGCCTCCCAGAGTACTGGGATTACAGGCATGTACAGTGGTGACCAGCTCCTATTTGGGGCATTTTCAAATTCCAATTTAAGGAGAATGAGTATCTTTTCCAACATCTAGGCCTCCTGTTTGGGATGCTCTTCGGACAGACAATGCTCACACATTTTTTTTTTAAAGATTTGCTTTTATTACTTTTAATCATGTGTCCATGCATGGTATGTGCACAGGAGTGAAAGTGCCTGGAGAGGCCAGAGGCACCAGTCCACCCCGGAGCTGGAGTTACACACGAGGCCAAGCTGCTCGGAAAGAAACTCAGATCTTCTGTAAGAATACTAACCTGTCACTGTTTGCTCTTTTTAGCGCTCACATTTTTTTTAACTTCTATCTTAAATTAATCCCTTTTTAATTAAACTACCGTGTAAATGACTAATACCTAATTCGGATATATTCACATTTCAACAATGATAACTATATTCTCAGGTGGAAGTTAGGCATTAGCCAATAATTAGTTTGATCTCAGAATTTGGCAGGAAGCTGAACGTTAATTAAGTGGGAAAAATTAAGCCTTTCCATTAAATTGAACAAGTTTCACCTGTTAAGTTGTTCTTTGCTCTGCAGCATTGTGGTCTTTCATTTGTTGAGGCAGGGCTTTAGTGCCCAGGCTGGCCTCAAACCCAAGATCCTCTCATGTACCCCAGGATGGCTCAAACTCAAGATCCTCCCATGTAGCCCAGGATAGCCTCAAACTCAAGAGCCTCCTGCTTCAGCCTTCCGAGTATAAGCCTGCGTATCACACCTGATATGTAATTACATTCCTCATGCAATACTCTGTTCTCCCTCTCCCCTCCCCTTGATCTTCCCCTCCCTTCCTCCGCTTCCCCTCCTCCCCAAGATGAAGAAAGCAACTCTACAAAGGTCATGGAGGTGAGAAACAGCAGAGTTGACTCATTCAGAACTTCACTCCATTAGACTGTTTTGAAAACACCATTGGAAACAGAGAGTAGCCCAGCGACACAGCTCAGTAGGTAAAGGGTTTGCTGCTAATCCTGACAACCTGAGTTTAATCCCAGGAACCCATACGGTGGACGTGTGGAAATTGTCCTCTGACCTCCACATGGGTGCCATGGCGAGTGCGCACACACACGCGTGCGCACACACACACACACACACACACACGTGAATAAATTAATTTTTTCCAAAAAGAAGGGAGGAGGGGAGGGAGGGACGAAGACAGGGAGGGAAGGATAAGGAAGAAAGAGAGGGAGGGAGGGATGGAAGGAAGGAAAAGGAAGGGAGAGCCTTTGCTTTCTCCAGGTTGGTGAGGTACAAGCATTCAATGAGTGACAGGTGAAACCCCTTGGAAGCAGAAAAACATCCAGAAAACAATGTGCGCATTCTTTACTAGAGTGATCTCACCTTGTCTGATGACAGCCAACAGGCCAACTGGGAACCAAGAGATCAGGCTGTAACATGCTCCTTGTACTGGGAGATGGCCCAGTCTGTAGAGATTGGAACCAAGTTCAAGCCTCAACACCCGGTGTGGTGGCTGGCACACGGACCCAAAGCCAGCACTGGGGAGGTGGAGCCGGAAGGATCCCCCAAGGCTTGTAGGCCAGCCAGCCTAGCCCAATCCAGACCAAAGTAAAAGGAAGATCCAAGGAGACAACTCATCGGATGAAGGCGCTTGACATGGAAGACTGATGCCCTGAGTTGGATTGCCAGAACCACATAAAAAGCCTGACTATGCAGTGCAGAAAGAATGAGAGACCTGCCAATACAAGGTGGAAAGAGAGAATCAGTTCCTCCACACATGTATGTCAGCACGCATGTGCTTGTGTGCGCGCGCGCGCACACACACACACACTATTAGAACCAGAAACAAACCTTCATACTTCTAAATGTCTAACATTGCCAAATATAAATGGGAAAACTCACAGGTATGATTTGTACAACAAAATGGACTTGTTTCATAATAATAAAAGAAAAAAAAAAAAACTTTACGCCCAAATCAAGCCAGTCTTTAAGTATCTAACTTATCATCTAATAGTTTCTATCAGGGATTTGAAAGTCAAAGCAAGAACCACTCTCCCTCCCATCCCTGGAGAGAACTCTCATCACTATGGTTTACTCCATTCTGAAAACTACAAGCTTTGAAAACAGAAATCTCTCATCGAAAGAGTCTAAGATTCTGAATCGATACCTGAGTTCTAATGACGGAGGAATCTTTACCACCGACCTCCCTTCCCCTGCAGAGCCTCCAATACAAAGGTGTGTGGGAGGCAGCGGGGAACACAAAGCCTCCCCAATTGTTATCAGAGAGGCCTGGCCCTGCAGAGAGCACGACCCACACAACATCATTGTTCATCCTTCCAGCTTAAGGCTTGTTTTGCCCAGATGTGCCCTTCCTGTCTGGCATTCCCTCGCTAGGGACTGTTGTTCAGCTGAAGGAGATTCGTCACCTCAGCACTAACTGGGATTTCCAGCCTGGTCCTGAACACCTTTTGTTAAGCATAGCTTAAAGAATGGTACGCTTTGCCAAGAGTGAGGTAAGCACCCCAGTCAAGAGATGCCACAGCATTCTTCCCTGGGCGCCAGAGATGGGGAGGGGGCTGCTTTTTTGGCATGCAAAGACAAGCCTACATAGTAACCAGTTTCCTAGCAGTAGACATAACCCATCGATTTCCAGTGTATTTCTCTCAAAAGTTGTGGCGTTATTTTTTAAAACAACTCTCCAATCCATTCTTAAAAGTAAATTAACCTTCCTCCCACCCTTGGATTCAGACATTTGTTTTAGGGACTGAAAGAGCAAGGCGGGAGTCACTGACTTAGACAAAATGACAGGAGGATATGTTCATTAACAGTTATTGAGTGCCTACTGTTAGCTAGGCAGTGGGTGCAAGGGCTGTACCCAGACTTGATTTCTTATTGCTTCCACAGCTCTTCAAACTTCTGTCTCAGGAAAGTTAAAATAAAGATGATTCAAGCAGCTTCAGTCTGGGGACTCAGAGGGCAGCTTCACAGAGACCATTGGAAGGTAGAGGGGCAGTAACAGGACTTCAAGATTCACAACATTTAATCACGTGTGTGTATGTGTGTGTGTGTGTGTGTGTGTGTGTGTGTGTGTGTGTGTGTATCTGTGTGTGTCTGTGTGTGTCTGTGTGTGAGAAAGAGATCAAGAGAGACAAAGAGGGAATCTACCTCTCCATAAAATAATGAAATTTGAGTAGCTGAGAAGCCAGCAAATCAGCATACCTCGTTACAATTTTTGATTCATGGTCATATTTATAAGTGACTTTCTTTAGTTTGCAGATCCTTCTGCGTTACTGTCATAAAGATTGCCAGGATGATCACACTCCCCCTCCCGTATGGAATCCCATTAACAGTTTGGCTGCTACGATTATGGCTCCTGCTTCATCCATCATGAGAAGTGTTTGCAACTGAGCAAGAAGCTAACAGTGTTAGCCCTAGAACCTCCCACCTCCTCCCCCCAGCCCCAAACTCAATTAAACCCGGAGACACACACCGCAAAGATTTACATAACCCAATGATGGAATGATAAATCAACACGAATCCTGGGTGTTGCAACAAGTCACTGAAACAACATCTGACCTCTCCCCAGGTCCGTGAACAGCCCCGATTTCCAACTGGGAGCCACTTCCCACTCAGAGGACAGGCTCAGTTTCACATGACCGGTGTCCCAACCTTCCCTTCCAGTAGTCTAACCTTCTCTTCCGGTAGTCTAACCTTCCCTTCCAAGAACAGATATCTCTTTTCTCTCTTCCTAGATCTGGTGCCCTACTTCTATGGCAATCTTCCATTGGGAAGATTCCTTTCCCAATAACCTAAGAGCTAAATTGTTGGTTTTCCTCAAGCCAATTTATATATATATAAAGGAAACAATTAAAATATTTTCTGGGTACATTATCTCAAATTCTGATAATGTAGCTCATATTCCCATTTAAACAGCACTTTCCAAAGAGTGGTAAGGGAACCTTGTGTTGAGTTTGTTTTTAAGATGGGGTCTTGATACATAACGATGGCTGGTTTACATATAACACGTAGCAATCCTCCTGCCTCAGCTTCCTGAATGCCAGGCTTACAGCATAGGACCACACCCAGCTTTCAAACCCATTCTTAACCCCTTGCGGGAAGCGGTCCCTCCTAATCCAGGACTTAGCAATAAAGTGCATTATCAGGCTCCGCACCTACTTCTGCCTATGATTTCTCTGCTTGAACAGTTGCAGTTTCTAAGCCAATTTTGGGGAATGCTTTATAAATGACATCTCTACAGAGCAATGTCCCTGCAGCGGTCCCAGAATGTGCGTTTATGTGTCATCTCTACCCACCTCCGCCTGTCATTGTCTTCTCTTAAGGGTCCTCTGTTACCAAGCCCTTCTGAGTAGTTTGAACACGTGTTTATAGAGGTGAAGACAGCAAGATTACAAGTTCAGTACCAGCCTCGGCTATATAGTGAGTCCTGGGCCAGGCAAGGCTACACAGGGAGATTGTAGCGGCAAGTAGAAACCCAAGTAGACTGAATGCAGCTGCTTCGGTCCTGGGCTTCAGATGGAGCCCTCTCACTCAGGAAAAAAGCTTGGCATTTGTAACCAGCCCTTCTCAGTGCGTAGCCATTAAACACAGGGGTAGATTTCTCTCCTTCTAAAACATTCTTTCTCGTGCCTTGGAGCTTGCACGTGCTATTCATTCTCCCTACATACCTCCACATCTTTTGCCACCGTGTGTGTCTGACCTGGAGGCATTTTCACACCTGAGCTCTCTACTCAAGAAATCAGCAGCTCCTTGGGGTTCTTCCCAGTCACTCCCAGGCTGGGTAAGCCTTCTCTGCACCCCACATCACTTTTCCAGGCTCCTTTCTGGAGTTCACTCCTGCCAACACTTCTTTGTGCTTCTGCTCATTAGTAGCCTGTCAGTGTGTGGAACCAGAAATGTGTGACTGCATCTTGTACCCCAGAACCCAACATGCACCTGTTACGAGACAAGGTCAATTCAAAAGAAAGTCATGACGGGTGAGTGAATGAGGAACCTCTCACTGCAATCTAAGAGATGAGCAACTAGGAGGATAATTGTGTTTAGATAATCAATGTTCCTTCATCAAGACACAAATAAACTGTCTTGTGTTGAACTTACTGTTCTACTCAATTGCTTCCTCAAACGCACACCCCTTGTCAGCTGGTCTGCTGACCAAGAACCGATACGTGGTTGAACACCAATTGGTCCCTCCTGAACTAGCTGATTAAAACAGCAATACTAGAAAGAACAAGTGATGACCAGTTCCCTATTTTAATAGGACAAAGGGGGATACTTAGGCGTGAAAGTCAACCTGTGCTGAGCATCAATTATACGTCATCATGCTGGTTATCTGTGATGTTCAATGGCATGGAAGTTGAAAATGACAGAAATATGATGTGTTATTTAAATTAGCATCTTACTCAGCCTTATGTTAACTGTATGTCTTTGCCCCCATGACTAACTGATTGGATAACTGATTGGTGCACATCATTATACCCAAAAATATTAGAATAAACTGTGAATCATTCTGTCAACTTGTGTTTCAATAGGATAATGTATATCTTTCGTAGTTATTAATATTTATTGTCTTTGGGTAAATTTAAAAAATCAAGCTTAACAAAGGTTAAAAATATCTGATGATACATAGATGATTATAGAAGTAATATATATTAATGAGTTTTTGTAGGACTGACTCTTATTTTTAGTTAATCACTCGAAGAATTATGTCAAACATACATCAAGATCCCAGCTCCTTTTTCATCCAACCTTCCGGTATTTCATTATGATCGTTACCTGATTAATGGATGCAATAATATATATGGCATTGTATGATATGTTCACATTAAGTTTTAATCAAATATTACTAAATTCAGAAAACATTAAGTAAATCATGACAGATGAGGCAATATTGCCTGCCTGTCATATTGATGGTGCTGGAACTTCAGCATGGAGACTAACAGATGAAGCCCAAGAAGTGAATTTTATGAGGAAATCTATGTATCTCAACTTCCATAGTTGTGTTCTTTAATTGCTTCACAGCCACCGAGAGCAGAGATCCATCAAGGGGAGCTCATAATGCCTTCATAATGCGTCTTAAAAACTGGAGAGAAGCAAGAGCCTATTCAGCTGTGAGGCTGCTTCTTGCCATACTTCTCAGCTAAAAGTTCTTAAAATTATTTCACTGTGTGAGGTCGTCAAAATACAAGTCCTAGAAGCAAAGCAGAATGGTGGCTACTAGAAGGTAGGAACTTGATCGATGGGTACAGTTTCTAATATGCCCAACGGAAGAGCTCTCGGGGTCTGTCACACAACAGAGGGAGCGCACTGCTGAACTGCAGAATTGCACACTTAAAGATGGCTACCACAACCAGAAAGGGTTATGGTACGCACACCTGTTATCCCAGCACTTTGGAGGCTAAGTCGGGAAGAAGGTCTCAAGTTTGAGGTCATCCTGGGCTACCTAGTGCCATTTGTCTCCAAATAAAAGGAGATGGAGGGGAGGCATTATCAAGAAGATGGCCCAGCTGTTAAGATACCAGTCTCCAAGCGTGACAATCTGAGTTCAGCTTGCAGGTCCCACGGGGTAGGAGAAGAGAACCCATTCCTGCAGGTTGTCTCCTGACCTCCACATTGATGCTGTGACAAATATTAAACTAAATAAATAAATAGAGGTTATAATAATAAATGTTATGTTACACACATTTCAACTTTTATTTTCCCAAAAAATAGTTTCTGTATTTTTAAATAGAACCTAGCACCAAATGCTGGTTCTTTCCCTCTTGCCAAGGAAAGAAAGAAGTGAGCTATCATTTGCTGACTGACAGGCATGCACACGCAACAGACACCTCACAGGTCTTACAGCAGAGGCCTCAGCCTTAGGTGTGGAATGACATCCTAGTTGAGTTTACAGGACCTTGAAGCAACATTGAGCCGTCCATCGTGTCACATTCTATGGGCACAGTAAAGCAGGAGGCAGGAAGATGCCCGCTTAGCCTCATACCGAAACCGCCAGCAGGAATCCTTCCTCTGTGCTGGTGTTGTACAGGAAGAGGCACACATCGGGTGGCTGGAAAATGCAGCGCTGACTTCCAAAAGCTGGCCTCCTCCTCTTCCTTCTGTATCTCCCCATGCCTCATTCTCTCCATCTCCCTGGACTCCCAGAGAAAGCCTTGCTACCAAACAGGATCCTATGACCCACACAGACCCCTTGAGGTCTTGGGCGATGAGAAGCCATTCTTCCTGGTGGGAGAGCTCTGAAGCCCACGTGGAGGTAATGAACCCATGAGGTTGGCTCTGTGAGTCGCCCTTGGAAGGGAGGTGTCGCCTAGAGGCTGCTCAGTGCACTGCAGGCTTTGTGCAGGCGAGAAGCGAGCTGTTGTGTGTTAGTCACAGGGATCTGGAAGTTTTCCGTCACTTCGTGATTACCCTCCAGGCTTGCCTAACAACCGTCGACTTTCGGTTGGCTGTAATTCAGTAGTGCTGCTGTGGCAACTATGGCCTATAAGATAATTTACAGTGCCCCAGACTGGCTTCAAACCCACTATGTATCCAGGCGTGAACTTGAACTTGAGCTCCTGTCATCTAGCCCCTACCTCCCAAGTCTTGGGATTGCATGTGTGGGCCATCATACCTGGCCTTTTCCCTGCCTTGCTACAAGATAAATGGGAAACCGTCTTGTGGAAGGGAAAAACTAGAATAATCAGTTCATTCTCAGCCTCCTCACTTGGCCCAAGGTAATGTCCTCAACCAACTGTGTTTCATCCTCCTCCTCCCGCCCCACCCCGTGTGTGTGTGTGTGTGTGTGTGTGTGTGTGTGTGTGTGTGTGTGTG